>NW_021963120.1:0-200067 GCF_901765095.1 Microcaecilia unicolor | reverse complement strand
GTGGAGATAAGAAATTTAAGTGCTCAGAATAATACTCCAGTGTTGTCCGGACACCACCAAACAGCAGCTTTGAGACTCAAACCAGAAGACACTATAAGGCTGACATTTTCTTATGTGTTAATGCTTGGGCAGTCTTGGTTTAGGAATAAAGCTGTCAGACCACTTTAATTCATTTGAAAAGGTATGCAAATGAGGAATCAAACTTGTGTTTTCATAAAGAATTGGGGCATTAATATAAAAATCCCAGTTGCTTTTATGATTTCCTGAACATAGGCAGGTTTCTGCAGAGGAATAGTAAATTCTCTGAGATCTGTGGCAAACTTTGAGATAGTGACAGAAGGACAGAATCCATACTTATTTAAAGCCCAGACACTCCTAGTCCATCTACAACAGGTCAACATTGATCACTAAGGCAATACGGGGACTGTAGAAGCTTGTATTGCCTTCATCTGTATTCTGCTGTACCTGGTCCGCAGGGACGGGTAAGATTTCTATTCCCATGCAATCTCTACTGTGCAGTAATCACCAACAGGTGACTGATAACAGAGATCAGAATCAGCCCCACGTGGAATGATTACAGGGAAGTCCCCCTTGATGCTGTGAATTCAGTTCTAGAACACACATCATTCCACTTTGTCCGACTTTTAACAAATCATATCCAGAATAACAAAGAGTTATTCAATGTCAAACAGGTAGAAACTTATTTTCATAGCTGAAGTACTTTGGGCACACCATGGGTGCTCCTGTACTTTCTTTCAAAAGCAAATGATGTCTCCTAGAGGTGAGTGGGATGGTGTAATATGCAGTGAAGATCATTACTGGAGCATGCCCGTCACATGTGCACTGAAAAAGAGCAATTTTACAATGGGTTGCCTAGGTTAATTGGGCTGGAAGGTACCCATTTGTAACCTGTCTTTTTAAAATACTAGCACAAATCCTCAGAAACTGCACCTAGATTGAAGGTGCAGACATTATACTAGCAGGAGAGCAGGTGTAAATATGCATGTATTTGATAAATAGGCATGGAAAGTGCAACTCCATCTATGCTTTGCACAAACTCCGCCCCTGAGCACACTTGCTGTACAGGTACATGCTAGTTTGCCCACACATACTTTTAGGTGTGACCTAATATTATAGAGCTCAGTTACCTGAATAAGTCAGCATTTTATGTACAAAATGGTTTATAAAAATGGTTTTGGAGTCTACTAGACATTTTTGGTTGAATGTATTGCCGTGGAAGTAATGTTTTTTAATTCTTAACCTTACCACATGACTTCTTGATGGACCATTCTTAAAGGGCCAGAGGCAAATACAATTCAGTTCATTCAGCTACAAACACTCTGCCAATAGTCTAAGATATTTAGTGCAAATGTTCTGCATTTTTCACTAATTTGTTCTTTTCCTCTTGCTTTGCCTTGCTGCTGGAGCAAAGGAGAGGAGAGGTACAGCTTAAAAAGACATGTTGTATTAAGCCTTCTTACATTTTTTAATATAGTGGGCAAGTCAAAATTAAGCTTAGGTCTCAAGCTGTGAAGTAATAATGCAGGACTCTGCTTAGCGCACTGTGAGCAATCGCTTCCAGTACCAGGCATCTTGTATCTGCAGACAGAAAGGATCTCGGTAGCAGGAATAAAATACCTGGCGACACATTGTGGAGCAGTTTTTCAGTGTCAGATATGCATTGTGCTGCAGTTATGCTTAGTAAATTGACTCTTGTTGTCTCCATCGATCAATTCAGATTTGCTGTCCAAAAATGTGCATCAGACCATCTACTTTAACACAGTCAAAGCCAGCTGTGCTGAAATGACATAACATTGTTCTCTGTTCCTTCAACAGGAAACCAAATAACTTTACCTGAAAGTTACTTATCCTTGAGATTTCAGGATTTGTATGGGCCAAGAATGGGTTCTTTTCTCAGATACCTGCTGAGCTTTTCTTTAGGTCTTTACAACACAGGCTGCCTCTAACAGGACCCCAGAGGGTAGGCCAAGAGCAACAAACCACATAACTAGCCTAAGATTTCAGAGGAAATAACTATTATTTTACCTCTTGTGGATATGTAGTATTTTGTAACATAGACAGATACTCTATACGTTTACAAGAAGTCTAGTAGCATTGTCGATATTGCATATCTGCTTGTGGAAATGTTTCTTTAAGTGTGAATCAAAATAAACGCACATGGAGTTCTGGAGATGTTTTCCAAAGAAAAGAGAAGGAATAGTGAAATTAGAGCTGAGCAGTCATGCCAAACTGCACCTCTGGGAGGGGAAGAGGAATGTGCAGTATTGTCTGAGATAACAGTGTTTAGATCAGGGCAGCAGGAGATTCAGCCTGAAGCCCAGTCCTGACTCACAGAAGGGCTAAGAGGTATTTCGGTGACTCCTACATGGGCTGCAGGTTTCTGCCTTCATTGCAGTGGAAGCCTTAAAATTCCTAAGAAGAAAGAGGAGAGCAAAAAGTAAACATCTGTAGAAGGAAGGAAAGGCCTGTTTATTCTCACTGCAGTCTGAATGACGAATGGATCAGCAGATAGGACTGTACCCTATGGAATTTGAAAGGGTCGAGTCACCCAACTTAAGTGTTTTCATCAGCTGCAGTGAATCAAACATAATAGCATCCTATGTTTAAAAAACAGGGGTCAAAGTTCCTGTGTGTCTCGGAAGAGTCACGTAGACACCATTTACATGATTTCTGCCTTTGTTCAGAACTGTACATATGCATGGCCCCATAGCTGCCGAGAGGGGGGGCAGGGGGGACAAATTCCCCGGGCCTGGGCCCCAAGGGGGGCCCAGCACCGCAGTCCCACTCACCCCCGTCGTCGACCGTCTGCTCCCTGCATTGAAATCACAGTCTCACCTCTATGAAAGCAGCGCTGCAGGCAGCAGAATGCCTCCCTTCGGCCCTCCTTCCCTCCCTGTGTCCCGCCCTCGTCTGACATAACTTCCGCGAGGGCGGGGGACAAGGAGGGAAGGAGGGCCGAAAGGAGGCGTTCTGCTGCCTGCAGCACTGCTTTCACGGAGGTGAGACTGCGATTTCAATATAGGGGGCCCGGCCCGGTGGCTGACGGAGGGGGGGAGCGGTGGCGGTGACCTCGGGGGGGGTGGAGGGGGGAGCAGCGGCGACCTCGGGGGGTGGAGGAGGGAGCAGTGGCTGCAGTGATCTTGGGGGGAGCGGTGGCAACCTCGGGGGGGGTGAAGGAGGAGTGGCGACGGCAACCTCGGGGGGGCGGTGAGGGCAGGGCCCCGGGGGCGGCCTTGCCCCAGGCCCAGCCCAGTCTCTCGGTGACCCTGCATGGTCCTCATTATCGCTTTTCCAGAAGCTAATACCTCTCCAGACATCACCAAGATTAAGTGGGCCAGGGACGGAATGACAGTTGTCTGGGGCCCCGGGCAGAAAGGGTCACTGGGCCCCCATACCCCACTGTGGCTGCCCTTACTTTTGTTTCCAGCACCTCCCTGCACACTACAACCCCGGGCCTACCTTGAAGAGCTCTGGTGGTCTAGTGGCCTCTTCAAGGGGCAGAAAAGAACCCATTCTTTCCTCCCCCCCCCCCCCCCACCGCTGCTCTGCCTGGCACCACTGCTTCTTCTTAATGGCTACAGAGACTTCCTACAGCACTCTTACAGGTCTCGGCAGACTCAGAAGGCCATTTGAAGATGCAGCGGTGCTGGACAGAGCAGCACAGTGGGCAGGAAAGAGTGGGGCCCACCGAGGCTCAGTGGGTATTGTGCAGGGGAGAGATGCACTAGCCCCCCCCCTCTGGGCCCTCAGGCACTGCCTGGTTGACCGTATGGTCAGTCCTCTCCTGAAGTGGGCAAAGGAAATAAATTGAACCTTCTCTCACCATGGTGTTTGCTTGAACAGAGGGCAAGATGCTGATGATACTTGCCCCTGGAGAAGGAAGGCTCATAGACACTGAGACATCTGTGCAGATCTCCTTATGGCTGCAGAGGACAAGGGGTTTTTTTTTCTTGGCATTACTGTTTATTTGCTTAAATTTTTTGATGACACTGAAATCAGAAAACAGCCCATGGGTGGATTCTATGTATGGTGCCTAAAAATCCACATGGAAACATTTGCGCCTAAGTGTATTCTATAAGTGCCACTTACATTTAGGCGTGGTATATAGAATACGCTTAGTTGATATCCCAGCGCCTAAAGCTGTGCGTGTCCATTTACACCAAGATTCTATAAGCGCCAGAGGGTTGTGGTGAATGGAGTTCGCTCGGAGGAGGGAAAGGTGAGTAGTGGAGTGCCTCAGGGATCGGTGCTGGGGCCGATTCTGTTAATATATTTGTGAGTGACATTGCCGAAGGGTTAGAAGGTAAAGTTTGCCTATTTGCAGATGATACTAAGATTGTAACACAGTGGACACCCCGGGGAGTGGAAAACATGAAAAAGGATCTGAAAAAGCTAGAAGAATGGTCTAAGGTTTGGCAATTAAACTTCAATGCGAAGAAAGCAAAGTGATGCACTTAGGGAGTAGAAATCCAAGGGCATATGTGTTAGGCGGTGAGAGTCTGCTAGGTACAGATGGGGAGAGGGATCTTGGGGTGATAGTATCTGAGGATCTGAAGGCGATGAAACAGTGTGACAAGGCGGTGGCCGTAGTTAGAAGGTTACTAGGCTGTATAGAGAGAGGTGTGACCAGCAGAAGAAAAGAGGTGTTGATGCCCCTGTACAAGTCGTTGGTGAGGCCCCACCTGGAGTATTGTGTTCAGTTTTGGAGGCCGTATCTTGCTAAGGATGTAAAAAGAATTGAAGCGGTGCAAAGAAAAGCTACGAGGATGGTATGGGATTTGCGTTACAAGACGTATGAGGAGAGACTTGCGGACCTGAACATGTATACCCTGGAGGAAAGGAGGAACAGGGGTGATATGATACAGACGTTCAAATATTTGAAAGGTATTAATCCGCAAACAAACCTTTTCCGGAGATGGGAAGACGGTAGAACGAGAGGGCATGAAATGAGATTGAAGGGGGGCAGATTCAAGAAGAATGTCAGGAAGTATTTTTCACGGAGAGGGTGGTGGATGCTTGGAATGCCCTCCCGCGGAGGTGGTGGAGATGAAAACGGTAACGGAATTCAAACATGCGTTGGATAAACATAAAGGAATCCTGTGCAGAAGGAAGTAATCCTCAGGAGCTTAGCCTAGAATGGGTGGCAGAGCTGGTGGTTGGGAGGCGGGGCTAGTGCTGGGCAGACATATACGGTCTGTGCTGGGGCTGGTGGTTGGGAGGCGGGACTAGTGCTGGGCAGACTTATATGGTCTGTGCCGGAGCCGGTGGTGGGGGGCGGGGATAGTGCTGGGCAGACTTATACGGTCTGTGCCAAAGCTGTGGTTGGGAGGCGGGGTTGGTGGTTGGGAGGCGGGGATAGGGCTGGCCAGACTTATACGGTCTGTGTACTGAAGAGGAAAGTACAAATAAAAAGTAGCACATATGAATTTATCTTCTTGGGCAGACTGGATGGACCGTGCAGGTCTTTTTCTGCCGTCATCTACTATGTTTTATGTTATTTAGGCACAGAGGGCCATAATGGAGTGGAGGAGTGGCCTAGTGGTTACAGCACCAGTCTTGCAATCCAGAGGTGGCTGGTTCAAATCCCACTGCTGCTCTTTGTGATCTTGGTCAAGTCACTTAACCCTCCATTGCCTCAGGTACAAACTTAGATTGTGAGCCCTCCTGGGACAGAGAAATCCAGTGTACCTGAATGTAATTCACCTTGAGCTACTACTGAAAAAGGTGTGAGCAAAATCTAAATAAATAATGTGATAAACAGTTATAGGCAATTCTGCAACTTAGTGCCTAATGTAAGGTGCCAACCACCAGACTCTGTATAGGTAGCCAAAATCCGGGCATGAATCGCAGATGCACACATTAACCAATTAGTCAATTAGGTGCTAACAATTATTGGAGTTCACTTGTAACATTGGTTTACAGGCAATTGAGGGAGTTTCTAGCTGGAATAGGAGACTGGCGTCAATACAATTTCCTCTGGCCCCAGAATCAGTCAAAGCCACAGTGTTAATACAGAGTTCCTTCCAGCAGAGGGAAATAGGGACGGAGACAAGATTATCCAGAAGAGGTGAAAAATGACCCAGGGCCACCCCCTTCAGTGACCCTGGGTCATAGCATTTCCCGGTTTATTCGGACAATGTCTTAGGAAGTGGCCGGCCTGCCCACAGTAGAGGCAATGTTGATTGTCCCGACGGTGAGCCCTCTCCTTCTCAGAGAGGTGAAGCCATCCGATAACCATTGGCTCTTCAGGGACTCCAAAAGTAGAGCTTGCCGCACCTTTGGGAGAAGAAGGGTGCGGCGTCCGAGGAGATGGTATCTGAGAGTGGCGCTTAGTAGAGCGTTCCAGTAACCTTTCTTGAAACCCGTACATCGATACAGACGCAGAGGGTGATCAGAGCATCCAAAGCATTTGGAAGTTCCCAGCTGGCCAGTTCATCTTTAATCCAGTCGTTGAGTCCTTGCCAGAAAATGGCCGTAAGGGCCTCTTGGTTCCATCTTACCTCTGAAGCTAGGGTTCAAAAGCGAACAGCAAAGCACCAACAGAACAATTGCCTTGTTGAATTCATAGAAGTTCTGCAGCTGCAGAGGAGGGCTGTCCCGGCACATCGAAAACTAACCGGAAGTGGTGAAGAAATTCTCCAAGATCAGTGAATAAAGGGTTGCTCCCAAAGAGGAGAGGCCCAAGCCAAGGCGGATCCGGAGAGTAGAGAAATGATATAAGTTATCTTGAGTCTTTCCATAGAAAAGGCTGCTGGGTACATTTCAAATAGCATAAGACATTGTTTGAGGAACCCTCGGCAAGCAGAAGGAGTGCCATCGAACCGGGGAGCTCAGGAAGCCGCAACCCTGAAGTAGGAAACACGGATCTGGACGACGCAGCAGGAGGCTGTCGTTGGGATTGAAGGGTTGACGTCCGGGAACACATCCTGTAGAACTCCGGACAGACGATTTAGCTGGGCCTGCTGCTGCTGAGGAACCTGGGCCAACTCAGACAGGTCGGTTTTGTCTGGCAAACTCATGGCTTCGGCTTACTGTCAGGTTTGTGAGTTCTTGTACCAAGTAGAGTGCTGCTGAGCCCGGTACTCGGACCAGATTCTGCTTGGCGGCTGGACAACCCCGGGTTTCACATGTGTTGACCGCCATTCCCCAGGTTGAGCCCCTAGGTGTGGGCGGCCTGCAGGACTTACGAGACGGAGCTGGAAGCGGGGTGGTGAACGTATCGGCCAGGCAGGCAGCAGGTCAAGAGAATAATCTAGGCACAGGTAAAGTCAATAGGCAGGCAGCCGGTCAAGAGAGTAATCCAGGTACAGGCAAAGTCAGTAGGCAGGCAACAGGCAAGACAGTAATCCAGGCACAGTAAAGTCAGCAATGTGGGACAAAGTAGAGAAGAAGCTACCAAAGTAGAAGCCGAAGCATGGAGTCCAGGAAGAGCTCAGCTGACAAAGTGCTGGCGTCTGACATCAGCAGGGACCAGCAGGGAGAAGGAGCACAGCCATAGGACAAGGGAAGGAGGAACCGGAAGACCAATAGGAGAGAAGCAAGGGAAGCCAGGCAGAGAGAGAGCAGACTCAGGTACGTGGAAGCAAAGCAATCAAGGAGCCTGCAGCCAGAGAAGAACTACACACACATGGCTCAGGGCTGTGCTAGTCAAGTGTGCATGTCGACGGGACCCTGCGCTGCCTGAGGACACCGCTTGCGTTGAGGTAGGGGACATGACAGTTATGCAGGCATGAGCCATATTCAGTGCCAGTGCCCACACAGCTAAGAGGCTGGTCAGAAGTGCACAAAAGGCAGTCCTAACTTTGGCCACTTAGCTGTATAGATGCTGGCACTGAATACTGACCACCACCTGATACTTCAATCTTACAACCCATCCCCTGGATCCTATCCCCCTTGGGTCCAATTCCCCCCATCACCTTCCATTTCCAATCCCCTTTCCGATCCTCCCTTGAGTCCGATCCCCCCCCCCCCCCCATATTCTCTGTTTCTGATCCCTCCCCTGGACCCCTCACCACCCTCAAGACGTACAGAGAGGTGATCCCTGGTAGTCTAGGGGGATGCAGCAGGAGCAGTCCCCATCTGCTCCCGCCCCCACCTGGCTCTGGTTCAAAATGGCAGCACTGTTTTCAATGAAGGTAGGTGTCTTTTCCCCACTATATTTATATAATACCTCTCAAAATATTTAATCAGACTAAATTAAATGAGGAAAAAGAAGTGGGAAATGCATAAATACAGCAAGGAATACAAAATGTCACTCCAGGAACCATATGTAGTCAAAACAGGACAAACAAATGACTAAGGAGAGGTGAACTGAAACCTATGGATGAGAGCTTGATAGTTGAAATCCAGTGGATTATGGATGAAAGTTTCACAACGAACTTTTTTTAAAAATGGTCATGTGTAGATTCTGTAAGGAAGAGCTAGAAATACTCATCTTGTAACTGACTGCATAATTCTGATAGGATAAAACTCTTATATGGAACAACAAAATAACACGGCATGTGTCATCTCAATGGTCACTAATGGGGCAATTTTATAAACTGGCACCTCAGTTTAGATGCCCCAATACTATCAATTCTATAATAGCATCTTGGCGCCAAGATTCCATTCTAGAATAGCAGTCAGCATTGGCATGTGCCCATGTTTAGGTGCACCCTCTTATGCCATGTCAAATGTAGGTGTAAGTTGGTGTACCTTGGTGTCCTAAGTGACGCTGTAATTTATAGTATTCTGTAACTGGGAGACAAGTCTATGGACCACCCATGCTCTGCCCATATGTATGTTAGATACTATGGCACTTATAGAATTGTCCCATTTATAACACATCAATATTGCTGTAATTGAAAAGAACTCAGATTATTACCCTAAAAATTATGTAAGGTTGCTCTTTTCCATTTAAACCCATAGAGGAGCTACCCAAAGAGGACAAGCAATTTTCATTTCCGTTTGTTTTATTTAGTGTATTTTTGGACAAATGAAACTAAAAGGACAAAATAAATGAGAAACAAAGCACAGTGGGGTCAATATTCAAAGGACTTTAACCATGCAGGACAGGCTGTTGCCTGTTTAAACCCCGCTGAGCTGGCTGGTGGCTGGCTACTGATATTCAGGGGCATTTAACCGGGTAGTACCACTGGATATTGGCTGTAAGCAACCATTCCCTAATCAGCAGGGTTAGGGTGGTTGGCGGAGTTTATGTGGAGCTGTTACTTAGCCAGTTAGTAGCAATTTTCAGTCTGTTAATCAGCTAAGTATGCAGAAAATGTTATGCAGGAAAAATGTTAATTCAGCCCGTAGCTATGAGCAGCTTACATGCTGTAGGCTGAATTTTGGGGTCATTGAAAATTTTCCCTGCTGTTACTCTCCACAAAACTAGCTGTAACAGATTTAAAACAAATTGGAGAAAGTATTTTTCATTCAAACACTCAAGCTGTTGAATTTCTTGATGGAAAATGTGATCAAGGTAGTTATCATAGCTGGGTTTAAAAAGGGGTTAAACAAGTACCTGGAGGAAACGTCCATAGGAGAACTTCTGATTATATCTGGAGTGAGTAACAAGAAATGGATCTGCTCTTTAGGTTCTGTTGGATGTCTGTGACATGGATTGGTCACTATTAGAGAAAGGATGCTGGACTCTATTAACCTTTGGCTTGGCCCAACATAGCATATCTATATGTCTTATGCCAAACTTTTGAAAAAAAAAAAAAAGATTATGCGTCTATCTGTAACCATATAATAATCTGATATTCAAATAAATTTATGGTGATTTCTTGTGTTTCAAAATCTGGTTGTTTGTGTAGGCTTAAGAGCTTGTATGTAATTTTATAATTAGGGGCACTACTGATAACTTGCCCAAATGTTCTTAGAAAATCCATTACTGCTGCAGGAAGGAAAACACTAGAGTTGTGGAAAGATCATTGTGTAAACAGGCTGCTATTGAAACAAGTATTTTTATAATGAGCAGATCCAGTCATAACCACTCAAGCAATCAGCTAACTATACTTCTTAGGCTTCCCAAGAGCAAGGCCTGCAGAACTGACTTTTCTTTAGTAATTTCATATGTCAGCATGATAAATCACTTGAACGGTTCTTTTGAACTTTTTGACCTCCAGAGAGAGAGACTGCATGGAGAAGAAAAAAGGTAAAATATAAAGAGCACTGAATCTGTGACCCAAAACATCTTTACTCTTAGTCCTGGAGAGCCATCAACAGGTCAGGGTTTCAGGGTATCCCTAATAAATATTATTGCCCTTAGTGGTGGAAAAGCTGTGGTCCTTGAAGATGGTCCGGTGTATGGGAAGAGCTGAACAGGATTATGTGGAGATGGATCCCCAGATAACTCTTGAAAGGCAGTATGGCTTCTTGGGTATGCTTTAAAGCAGTGTCTTTATTAGAATACTAATTCATAAATATCCAATTAGGAATGTCAGAAGTTGAAACCAAATGATAAATTCCAAACAAAATCTTTATGCACAAGGTTATATTCACTCCTAAGCCCAATCTATACCATAAATGTAAGACAACAACACAGTTCAGCCTGGAATAATTTCTTCCTTCGCACCTACTGTTCTCCTGTCTGTTCCTGTCCTTAAAATATAATGGATGGCCTTTTAAACTGCCTTATATCTCTTCTATAGTTTTACCTCCCAGAGTTCACAGCTGAGGTAATCAGTTCCAGGCTACAACATCTCCATCCCTCAGTGGGGCAGTGAGAAAATCCTACACAGTTTTCCTTTCTCTGTAATCCACAAACACCCACTGAAAAACACAATCATCTTTTGATTATCTTTGAAATGCCTTTATGTACTTTTGCCTTCCAGGGGTTTAGATAAGGCAAAGAGGAAGCCCCTACCCCTTCCTCCTAGAAGCCTTCCTAACAAACTACTGGCAAAGAAATCCCTCACAAAATGTGTAAAGATAGCTTACATGGGGCTGACCCTTTTTCTTAAATCTCAATGTCCATGTCTTCAATTGATTCAGTTCTGGAACCAACAGTTATCTCTATCTCTTCCTGCTCTTGAGTAGAGGTGTGGTAGCCGTGTTCCACTTTTAAAGGTAATCAATAGAAATAAAACAAAATAAAACATAAAATAAATCATAAAAGATCTACAGCCTCTACTCCAGGAGGATGAATTACTGAAAGAGATATTCCCATCCCCACCAGTGCTGGCCTTCCGACAGCCATCCAACTTAAACAAAAACAAGCTAATTAGAAGTAAATTCGCAACACAGACTCAAAAAGAAGAGAATGGCACACATCCTTGCAATATATCCAGCTGCAAACTATGACAAAAAATTTCACAGGACCCCACGGTCATTCACAAAGGAAAAATATTCAACATTAAGGAATGTGGTATATATATCATTCAGTGTAAAAAATGCAACGAAGGCTGCTACATTGGAGAAACAAGTCAGATTTAATTTGCATAGACACCATATGAAAAAGCTAGTACCAATCAGGATGTCACCTCTTTGGGGCAGCACTTTACAAAACCAGAACACTATACCAGTGATTTCATGGTAAGAATCCTGAAAGGGAACTTTAAAACAATACAGGAATGTAAGACCTTTGAAGACAGAATGATTAAATTTTGACACCCACCAGACAGGACTTAACAAGATCTGGGTTTTCTAGCCCATTATAAACCATAAAATTGTACTGCTTTGTCACCCTCCTATCTCCATGCAGATCTCCCTGTCCCTCATCCACCCGATTATTCCTGTCTCTCACCTATCCACCCCCATCCTATTAGACTGTCACTGAAATGCTTTGATGTTTCACTTATATATACTGTCATCTACCAACATTTGCTTATTTCCTATCTGACGAAGAAGGGCAACCTTCGAAAGCTAATCAAGAAATGTATTAAGTTATGTCCAATAAAAAGGTATCATATTTTCTCTCCCTGTTCTGAAAGTGCTTAATTTTCTACTGGGAGCCCCTGTAATCTCCTTCCTGCCCTGGGGGAAGTGTCTTTTTTACTGCTAGCATGGCTCATGTGCTTCTAGTGCCCCACTCTTGGCTTAGGCATAGGCCAATCTCATCAAGTGCTTCTGTTGGGGGTTGGGACCAGGTACTATGCTTTGCACAATTCCTAAGGTTCTCCCAGGCTAGCTGAGCTGCCCAGCCTCTGTAGGAGTGTTTCCCTCTACCCCTTCTCTAGGACACATAGCGGTTTCTCCATTCAGCAGCTATCTTACTGCCATTCCCTTCCTTTCTTCTGCTGGCTTGCCAATGTTCTGATTTGGGCCCCCAGGTTTTGGAGCAAAGTATTCACTTTCTCCTTCTTCATCATACTGGGACCCAGTACCCGGGTCATGTTATGCATGAGAGAGATTACATGCCTACTACCTCCATTATATACAAATCTCTCTCATGAATGTTAGTTAAAGGTGCCCTGAAAACCTGACCCATTGGCAACCATCCAGGACTTGGATTGAAGACCACTACTGTAGACCCTTGGTTTGTACTCCCAGTCCTAGATGGCCACCAATAAGTCAGATTTTCAGGATATCTCTAATGAATTTATGTCATGAAATGCCTAGCCACTCGCCTGGGGTTACCCCGTGGCCACCTGGAGGGTCTGTCCCCAGCACAGCTCAGGTCTACCTGCAACTGCTGCTTATGCTCTACACTACCACCCTGCTCCCACTGACTGGGTCACAACTACCTCTGGGTGAGTCTCCAGCTCTCAAGTTATCCCCCAGTGATTTCTAGGTTATTGGAGCCACACTTCCAGTGGTCCCACAGTTCCCAGAAAGCACTCACAAACCCAACACACCAGGATTCATTATCAGTCCAGACAGGCAGAGGCAACCAACTAAAATTGTTTATTGTCTTAAAAATATTGAACAACAAACAGAAAAGGTGCAATCAGCAAACAATAACAGGTAACTGAAATATGGATCAATTATAAAACTATCTAAACATTTATTTACTTTCTAAAAAGTACCTTGGGAGATAAAGAAATATGCTGCTCACAGATTATCAAATATAACTGATCATAGGGCATCAGCAAAGAGATCTGTCTCTCTTCTCCTGGGCTAAGACTGGGGGAAAAACCAGTAAAATCCAAATGAAGTTGAGCTCCTGGGCCAATCAGAGCCCAAAATAAGAAGTTTTAAAATTATACTGCTCACAGTACTGTAGATCACTTCCTCAATGAGTGAAACTAAAGAGGGAACATTCACTTTTCTAACAGCTTTAACATAAAACATGTACCACCTGCTGGCCACTAGAAGAAATACACTTCAGGAAGTAAGACTGTTTTATAGGCTTAAAAAAAAACACTGTTCTGTCACAATATGCATGAAAGAGATTTGTGTACAATGGAGGTTTAGGCATGCAAACCTCTGAGACACATATTCATTAGGGATATCCTGAAAACTTGACCTGTTGATGTCTTTCAAGGACTGAGAGTGACTATCACTGCTGTAAACTATTATGAATATCCATATATATATATTACCAAAACACAAGGAGAGTAAATAATTTATGTATGTATTAAGTTTATTTAATGCCTTTTTGAAGAAATACTTGCAAAGTGGAGTACAGCAATGTTTCCTTCTGAATGTATACGGATGACATTCATTCTTTTTTCCTCTTGAGAAAGATGGGTTAGATCCAAGTTTGAAACTGACTCATTGGATAAAGTTAATGCTTGGATAGTTGAGCATAAGCTTTCATTAAATTTGGCTAAAACTGAGATTATCCCCGCCATATTCAGCCGGCGGCGGTCAGCGTTTTAAAAAAAGCGGATCGTTGCCGGTTAAAGTATCCCCCAATATTCAATGACGGGCCATGCCCAGGCACTGGCAGTGAATACTGGGGGATAATTTTGGCGGGTTAGCAGGCCCAGCTGATATTCAGCTGGGGCGGCATAAAAGTTATGTGGCCCCGGCTGAATATCGGGTCAACCACCCCACATAACTTTTTTCTTTTTTTTTTAAAGCTCCCGCGCCCCCTTAAGCCTCACCTGCCAATGTCCCCTCTTTCCCTTCCCCATGTCAGTCAGCGTCAAGACACATCCCGGAAGACCCCCCTCCAGCTATTTAGGCAGGCCCTTTCCCTCAGGCCTACCTGTATCCATTGTGGTCCAGTGGGGTCTTTGGGGGCAGGAGTACAGCCTCCTCATTCCTGCCCTTTCCAGCGCTGGTACAGTACCATGAGCTGCTATGAGAGGTCATGGCAGCCATTTTAGAGACATGCTGCAAGGGCAGGAGTGAGAGGGCTGTGCTCCTGCCCCCAATGACCCTGCTGGACCATCAGAGATGCAGTTAGGCCCAGGGGGGCTACCTGACGACTGGGGGGCAGGGGGTCTTCCAGGCAGTGTCTTGATGGGGGCTGGGAGGGGGGAGTTAAGAGAGGACATTGGTGGGGAGGCTTGAGGGGGCTTAGGGGCTTGAAAAAAGAAGGCAAAGAAATGTTATATGGGTGCCAGCTCAATATTCAGAGCCGGCACCCACATAGCTAAGCGACCTTATTTAGGACAGCTCTTGAGCTGTTCTAAATGAAGCCGCTTAGCTATGTGAGTACCGGCAATGAATAATGTTGACACCCGTATAACCTTGGACTCCTCTCCAGTGCCACCCATGACCTGCCCACTTTTTGTTTGGGGGGTCTGAGGGGATATTCAGCGGCAAGTACCACTGAATATCGCCAGTTAGGCAGCAGGAAGCTATTTAAGTTGGCAGGAGCCTCTCTTGCCCACTTAAATCGCTTTGAATATCAGCTCGTATGTATATTGGAAGGGTTTTAGATCCCTCTTTGTCTTCAGTGTTGACGTATCAAGAAATTACATTTGTTGTGAAATCTAGTTTAGGTAACCTTGGACTTATATTTGACATACATCTTACAATGCAAAATCAGATTGATCATGTCGGTTCTACATCCTTTTTTCAGATTTGTGTCTTGAACAGATTGAAGAAATTAGTGCCTGCAGCTGATTTTCAGAGGGTTGTGTAGAGCCTGATGTTTAGAATTTACTATTGTCCAGAATGCTGCTGCTCGGCTGATTATGGTTACGGGAGTAGTTCAATCTATACTGAAAAGGTTACACTGGTTACCAGTTATTTATAAAGTACATTTTAAGATTATTTTTGGTTATTGTTTAAGCGTCTATATGCGGAAGTACCTAGGTACTTCACTGATATGTTGAAATTATATACACCGAGGCATGTGTTGCGTTCTGAATCTGCCAAGTACTTATGTGGTCCATCTATTACAACATGTCATTACATGGAGACTCAGAATTGTGCTTTTTCTATGGCTGCCCCTGTTATTTGGAAAAAGTTACCTGGTTACCTTCAGTGCTGTGAATGTTATTGAAAACTCATTGTTTTGTTAAAGCCTTTTTAGAAGAGGAAGAATAAACCTTTGTATTACTTTACTGTTTTGCATAGATAAGGTTTTTTGAGGTGTAGTTCTTAGATTTATTTTTGATTGTGTACATTATTTATGAATGTGTACCTATTGGCAGATATAAATTTTAAAATAAATAAGTGGAACTGGACATAGGCAATTAATAATTATAGCAACAGTATGACCACAGTAAAATGCTCAAATATCAACATTTGCTTTACAAATCAGCCTGTCAGAAAAACTATGAATATTTTTTTAAATGGTGAGCATTATATTTTTAGAAGTCTCCTGATGCTTCTGACGAATCCTGTATAATGCTTGTTTTGATTTGCAGTGATTGTCATCAGAAATGCTTCACTTTTATCCTGGGCACATAATTATCTAATGTTCCAAAAATGCACCATTAAACTGAAAATAGAATAATTTGATGCAGAAGTTAGTTCGTTGGGAAGAAAGTACAATGAGTGCTGTGTTAGCAATGCAGTTCGTCCACTTCACTTAGGAGTGAGGCTTTGCCAAGAAAGAAAAAGTCAGTACACAAGGGGGCATTTAATACCGAGCTGCAAAGTGGGAGTTCTGCGAAATGCCTAACTTGTCATCAACAGCTTTTAACCAAGCAAAATTAATCTCATGTGTATAAATGGTGCAAGGGGAAGAAATAATTGTATAGCAATGTTTACCAACCAGTGTGTCATGCTGCAGAAAAGAGTAATCACTGCTTGATGTTCAGAGCCAGATGTGTGCATGGGCTATGATCTTATCTTACAAGTAACAAGAGACACTGGCAATGGCTCTTGAATGCATAGAAACTCCTTTCTGAGTGCATGCATAGTGACATCTCCTTCCTAGATATACTATGATCCTCTGCGTGTGGGAATTAACAGGCAACATATAAAGCAAGGATAGCTGGGCCCTGCTTTATGCACAACCCACATTGCACACAATACCTCATGCTCCTTCTCCTCCAGAGCTCTCCATTTGAGTTCTTCCAGCCTCTAAGGGACTTTTAGTGCTTCCTCAGCTTTTCTTTTGGTCATAAGCACTGTTCCCTCTAAGCTGAGTGGGAGTCCTCCACTTACAGTCCTGCCAGTGGAGGGTACTGTTGCACTATCACATTTTCAATAGTGAGGGACAGGCAAGCTCTACAGGAGTCCAGGGAACCTGTCTGTCCCTAGCGATTGAAAACACAGCGTTGAAGCACCACCCCCCACTGGCAGCAATGCAGTTGGAGGACTTCTGCTCAGCTTAGAGAGAACAGTGGTCATATCAGTCCTCTTCCATCCCCATACTGCTTGCTCTGGGGAGGCTGGTGTGCCACACAACATGTTGGAAAACTGATGTGCCTTGGACTTGAAAAGATTGGGAAACATCCCCAAATCACAAATTCGGTTTCTTTCTGGTAAGGTTTCTCCTTCACCAGTTTCTGAGACTTTTAGTATTGATTCCTTGGAAGTTCCCATTGTTTCCACTATGAGCTTATCTTGGGATCTGGATATATCTAGTTTATCTTTGGCTACTCAAATGAGGACAACTGTCAGAAAAGTTGTTTGTTTGTTTTTTAAACTAAAGCTTGTTAGAAGATTGAAAGTTTACTCTCTCAGTAGAAGTTCAGAAATGTGGTGTAGTGCTTGATAACTCCTTACTTAGATTGTAATTCATTATATCTAGGTTTGCCAATGAGTAAGATCAGACTTCTAAAAATTGTGCAAAATATAGCTGCTTGTTTACTTACAAATACTTCTCAGTTCATTCATATAACTCCAATTCTTAAAAACTTACATTGGTTTCCCATTCAATGGAGAATCAAATTGAAAAATTTGACATTGATTTTCAAAGCTCTGAGCAATGATGCACTGCTCGCTTTTGTTAGCTCTTTGAAAATATATATTGACTTTTGCTAATATTCCCTCTTTTCAGTGTATATAAGACTAACTGAATACCGCTCATCTATATTTTATGTTGAAGGAGCCAGATTATGGAACAACCAACCTTCCACTTGAATTACAAAACATATCTTCATTTCTTCAATTTCATAATATTTAAAAGCTTATGTTTTTGATCAAGCCTTTATAGATGTGTAGCTGTACATTTATCTACCTTTAAGATCTTGATGATAACTACTGGGTTCTAACCACTATTTATAACTTGAGCTAATGGAGGCCATGTGTATGTCTATTGTTGTATGTCTATTTTTATTATTTTATTGTGTATGTAGAATTGTGATCTGCCCAGAACTTTAGGATGGAGTGGAATATAAATTCTTTAAATAAATTATAGCACTGACTTGTTATTTAATAAATAAAACAATTATAAAACTTCATTTATAACCTGCTATATCTAAGCGGGGAACAAATCATATACAAAACATTTGAAAAAAATAAAAATTATTTCTTTACACAACAAACTATATTAAAAAAACTCTACAATTCAAACATACAGCAGAATAAAAGTTACGTGGTATTAAAATAATTTATACATCAGAGGAACCAAAAGGCTGAAGAAATAAATGAGTTTTCAATGATTTTTTTAAACTGGTCCATATTTTGTATTGAACGAAGTTCAATGGGCAAAGCATTCCATGATTTCGGACCTTTGATGTAGAAAATAAATGATCTGCATTCTTCTAAATAAACCTGATGAAATTACAGCACGTCAAGTAGCTGTTTCTGAGATGATCTCAGAGAACGAGTAGGTTGATAACATCTTAGAGTGGCACTAAGAGTTGGTGAAATATTACCATTCAATAGTTTGAAAACTAGCAATAAAATTTTAAATTCAATGCGAAATTTTACAGGAAGCCAATGCAGTGATTTCAAAATGGAGTAACATGATCATCACGAGAACCTCCTTTAATCACTTGGGCTATAGTGTTCTGAGCTACTTGTAGCGCCTTCATCATGTTACCGGTAATCTCCATTAGCAAACCATTACAGTAATCTAACAGTGGACAAACTACAGACTAAACAATTTTACAAAAGTTTGACAGAAACCAGTGATCTAATACACCTTACAATTCTTAATTTATAAAATACCTTTGCTATTATGTTTCCAATCTGGTTTTTCATAAATAATGTACTGTTGAGTTGCACCCCCAAATTTCTAATCTGATGGACAATAGGGATATTAGCAGAGTCAATGTTAAAAATCTTAGGTCAATTTGCCCCTTTGTACCAGACAGGAAAGGAATCTGAGTTTTTGAAATATTCAGTTTCAAACGATTTCCCTACATCCATTGCAATATTTGTGAAAGGTAAAATCTCAATTTAACAAAAGTATCTTCAAAAGAGTTCTCTACAGGCAGTACAAACTGCATGTCATCAGCATGCAACTTGTATTGCACCCCTAAACATCTCAACAATGTACATAGAAGAAAAAGATAAAATAATAATGCTGAAAGACAGGAGCCTGTGGAAACCTGTCGAACAGACCAGAGACTCCGATTTTTCTGTTCCTTCGAACACACAGAACTTCCTGGCTGTCCAGACTAACTTGAAAAGCAATTGCAAATAAGAATAAAATGGTACAGATGTTGTTTGTTTTTCCATGAGAATATTATTAAAATTTTAATGCAATTATAAGTTTTAATCCTGGATAATGGCGCTTTGATACCCAGCACGGTAGCGATTGCGGCCTCAATGGGAGCATATTTACAGGTGCCACTTGCTCTTATTCACATTGAACAGTTTGCTGACCCCTGACGAAGGCATAGTGCTGAAACGTGGCCGAGTCAGGTCATTGCACAATAAAGTCGCATATGGCGAACCTTTGATTGCCTTCTCCTTCTCTGGACTACCTCTGCTGTTTGTTGCTGCTTGTGTCAATTTTGTAGAGTGTTTTTTCTCCCATCTGTTGCATTTATATACTTGTCCCACCAGTGTCCTCCATATTTCTCCCAAGCATGCTCAAAATCTGCCAAAAAGATGGCCTCCACCACCTCCACAGGCAAACCATTTGAGGCTTGCCATTCTCAGCTTTACTTCTTATAAAACCAACCTGTAACCAGACTCTCTACTTTGTCGTATTTCCAAGTTTTGCAATAATCTTCACAGACGCAAAGTTTAGCAGCATTCTAGTTAAAAAGATCTGGCCTCACCATGCTCACTGAAGTTTGGGTTTTAACCATGGTTCTTCCATGCAGATTTTCTCAACCTCCTTGGAAATTCAACACTGTTGTATTCAGGGGCGGCCCTCCATTAGACCACCTGAGGTGGAGGCCTCAGGCAGCACATTCCAGGAGTGGCACTCTCCCCTTCCCTCCTCAACCCTTTACCTTCGTTTTTTTTTCCAAAAGGCGGCAGCAGCAGCAATTCCCATAGTCTGCCCTGCCGCGGTGCTGCCAGCACCAGCCTCTTCTTCTACTGCGACCCACCTCTTGATGTAACTTCCTGTTTCCTCAGAGGCAGGA
Source organism: Microcaecilia unicolor (assembly GCF_901765095.1). NCBI lineage: Eukaryota > Metazoa > Chordata > Amphibia > Gymnophiona > Siphonopidae > Microcaecilia > Microcaecilia unicolor. Next base: position 180,280 of record NW_021963120.1, on the reverse strand, counting down.
TGCAGTAATGAAGAGGTCGGTGCCGGCAGCACAGTGGCAAGGCAGCCTATGAGAATCGCTGCCGCTGCTGCTACTGCCTTTTGGAAAAAAATAAGGTAAAGGGTTGAGGAGGGAAGGGGGTGATGCTAGACCGGGCGGGGAGGAGGCACAGGGGTGGCATTTCATCTCTGCCTCAGGCAGCAGATTGCCTTTGGCCGCCTCTGTTTGTATTGCTGCTATTTGTAACAGCTGATATATATAGATTTACCCTAATGCTTCTTTGGACACTTGATGCTACCATACCTCTGCCGTTTAGCATTGTAACTGCTGCTTAATGCATGTCAGCCCACTGCCTTCCTGAAAGCACAAAGCAGTTGGCTGTTGTGCAGGTCTCTACAGATTATCCCACAGCTTCCTTACCATCCTCTTGTCTCCAGGGATCCTCTGAATTCAACTGGTCATATTACTGATGTTTCCCACCACTTACAGATAGAATAAATGTAGTTATTTTAACACTTGAATATACGATGATATTGTCATAATTTCAGATCTATGAAGGACAGGGGGAAAAGATTTTCCCCAGAAGTCAGGATGCATTTTAAGTGCATCTCATCAAACATACTTAAATATGTTTGATGAGATGCTCTTCCTGTTTTCTGAAGGACGGTTCAGAGAGAAAGACCTGGTGCAGGCCGCAGGCAGCCTATGAGTGCTGCTGCCACTGCCTGAGCAAAGACTGGAGATGATTTTAAGGTATGGGGGGAGCAGCAGGAGGGAGCTGTGGCTTGAGATGCACCCCCGGTTCAAAATTCCTGGCTACACCTCTGGCTTCCTTCACCGGAATCCTGCTGGGAGTCCATCCACCACTCTGCCCTTTTCACCACTCTGCACCCCCTTTGTGGAATTCTATGCCTTACAGCCTCTGTTCTGAGGCTTCCTATAAAAAGTTTACAATTGCACTAAAACATTGAATTAGCTTAGAGCCATCCACACTAGAGTTTCTGGCTATTGGTCAAATGTCATGGACTACTATCTCCCATCTCCACCCATTATTTATCTTTCAATAAATAGCTTGTTCCTAGTTTTATAGACGTTCTTTCCCCACTTTTTTATTTATTAACATTTCAAATTTCCAACCAAGAAATCTATGTAACGGCAAAGTTATAGCTATCCAACATAATTAGTTAAGTTTTTCTTTTCTTCATTAAAGATCCATTAAGGTAGCTTAACTCAAGTCCACAACTTTGGATACATAAGGTAGAGTAGAAAGGAAATGTTTAATTAAAGATTTAGCCCTGAAATACTAGGAAAACCCCCTTTATAATTAAAACTATTTACCGCCGCATCCATTACCTGCAAGAAAACAGTGAGTTGGGAAGGTTCAAAAAAGACATATTTACATCTTGATGCCTAACGACACATTTACAAGGATATCGCATGTAAAATGTAGCTTCCTATCTGAAGGACACCTGGTTTAAGTAAAAAAAAATTGTCAATGTTTCTTTTGGGGTTTCCCTTGTTCCATCTGGGAAAATGTGGACTTTAAAACCCAAAAAAGATTTTGTCTATTTTTGAAGAATAATTTCATCAGCTAGCCTTTCTCTTGCGCAAGAGTAACAGTTACAAGCAATGTTGAAGATGTCGCCAATCTCAGTGTCCGAGGACTCCAAAATGTCCAAAACATTCAAAAGTAAATTGTCCTCAACCAAATCTTTTTGCTGACCCTCTGAAATTTTTCCTGGCAAGATTTTTTCTATATCTCCTAGAGAGATGTTAAAACGTTATATTAAAAATCTTAGGTGTTTCTAAAGACAATATACCTCCGTTTCCTGGCAAGTATACACTTGAGAAAACGGAGGTATATTGTCTTTAGAAACACCTAAGATTTTTAATATAACGTTTTAACATCTCTCTAGGAGATATAGAAAAAATCTTTGGGAAATTCAAAAAACGTAAGTATTAGCTCTTGTTGTATTCTGTTAAATATTTTAGGTCTTTTTACCACCTCTCACCAATCTTCACATATCAGTACCCACAATTTGTAGAGATAAAAGACTGAGGCTAACCGCTTATGAGAAAAGTAATTATTTACTTACCAAGTATTGATACAATTAATATTTTCTCATGAGAGGATAGAAATACTGCATACATATGCTTTCTGTATCTATCACTCCAACATACAGCTATTTTATACACTTGTATTTAACCATGACTTACAAGGCTTCAGCAAGTTATCTTACTCGGGATCATCTGGTTCTTTTTCAAAACTATCTGGTTTCCCTCACCTGCTAGACCACATTCCATATTTGTTTATGCTTCCTCCTTTCCAGGCCTGTTTGCCCTAAGGATATCATATCAGATCATAAGTTCCTGGGCCTCACGATTTATATGGCCTTTGCCCTTTGACTCTATTCCAGGGTGCATAACTGTGTTTATTATCTACAATTCCCAATGTCTCTATCTTCCTACGGAGATCCGTTGTATCTTTAATTATAATTTCCTGTATCTTCTATATATTTCCAATTCTTTCTCCTGTTTTTCAACCCGTCTCTTAATTGCTTAAATTCAGAATCAACTATTTCCAACTTTTTCTCTTGAGAGATGATTTGTTGTTCTTATTTGAGGACATAACTCCTACCCAGGTTTACAATTAGGACCCAAAGACCCTTCGGGACTTCCCTCACTGTGTCCCGCCCTCGTCTGATGTAACTTCCGGTTTCTGCGAGGGCAGGACACAGGGAGGGCCTGAAGGGAGGCAATCTGCTGCTTTCACACGGAGGTGAGGCGCTGCCGATTTGAATGCAGGGGGCCCGGTGGCGGACGGAGGGAGGCTGTCAATGGAGCCAAGGGCAGGGAGGTGAGACCGGGGACTGCAGCACTGGCGGCTTGACCCCGGCACCAGGCCCCCCTTGGAGGCCGGGGAATTTTGTCTCTTCTGCCCCCCCCCCTCTCGGCGGCCCAGCTTAACCTTCTTTGGTTCTCGCACACCTTAAACTAATCAATAAAACCATCATACCCCCCCTCCTAAACCACTTGTCCACTAGTGACTATTGACAGCTACATATGTTGCAGTTAGTCACTAGCAGTGCTAATTGATAACAGGTTGCTAAGTTACAGTGATATACAGTTATACTACCAATAACTGCCTTCAGTCTGTCTAGAAAGTTTCATTAAATTGCCTCTGAGTCTAAGACCCTTCTTCACACCCTTTATGGGTGAGAGCACCACTGGTTAAGAACCCTTGCCTTAAGGAATAGGACTGAGCTCTGTTCCTTGAAAGAGATCTCTGGAATGCTTCAGGTCTGAACACCTTGAGGGCTGCTTAGCTGTGCGGGAGTCAAATGACATGATCCATAACCAGTTAAATACTGCATAGACCCGCTCAGTTGGAAGTGAACCTGCAGACCTTAACATTGGATTTGGACTCGTTGTGAGGACCTTGAACTGATTTTGCTTTGGCACATTTGCACTTATCGCTAGGCACTGTGGATTGAGCTCAAGGAGCATATACTTTGCTTAAATCCTTGAAGGTGAAGGCAACCTATGTATTGTTGCATGAACCCTACTGTCTGAAAATAAATTCTGTGCTGTACCAGTCTTAGAAACTGAGGCTAATAACCTAACACATACGACAAATTCTACATAGCAAAATAATATTAAAATAAGAGGTGCTATTATTTTAAGCATTGATATTGCATTTCGAAAACATTTTTTTTTTTTTACCTGATCAGGTTTTCCTTTGAAAGTGTAGTAACAGACTGATGAGAGCTAGGAATGGCTGCAGTTGAACTAAAGGGGATAAAAGTGGATTGCTCATTACCTAAGCTCAAAATTCCTCTATAGACCTGGCTGACCCATGTTGTTGATGCACCTCAGTCCTGGGCTGGGTTAACTAGGCTGTGCATTTGAAATTCAGGCACAAGCCACAAAAAGTGAAGGAGCTCTGAAGGAATGGTAACTGATTGTCTGTGGAGAAAATTTGCTTTGTGGTGAGCCAAGAGTGTATTCTTGCTCCTACTCATTGCTCCTGGAAATGGAACACCTCATCGTCGCTTCTCTTCTGATGTTTTCTTCAAGCAAGCACCTCACAAAATCAAATAAACATCATAAATTAACTAGCTCATCCAGCAACTGCCCTCTATAATTACCATCACTCAGGCTCAGGATTAAAGAATAGTGATTATTATAGGCAAGGCATTCCGTGCTGAGATATGCAAGTTCTATCTGCGCTGCAGAGCAGAACAAACCTTACATCATGCTTGCAAAATTGAAATGTATCAAAAATTCTGATGAGACATTTGCCCCCACCCCACGAAATGTTGAGATGGTATATTTGCAGCACTGCACTAAACTGGCAGCTAGTTCAAGATTAGTAAATACATTCCCACACACATTCCCCTGGCCATGATGTGTGGGACTTTTCATAATAAAAATGGAATGCCAGCCAGCACGTGATTTTTGGAAAAACATACCCTGTCTTAGCTCAGAATAATGATTTGTAGTAAGACTTGTTTTTGTTGGCTTTTTTTTTAAATGTGGGCAGCAAGAGGGTTTGGAAATACAGTAATATATCCATTTATGTGGGAGAGAGGGGAGGGAATGAACAAGACACAAGTAGAAGGAGGCTTATGATTAAACTCGATTGGCTGATGTTAGGACCTAAAGTGGTGAACTGGGTTAGAAACTGGTTCCCTGACAGATGTCAGAAGGTGTTTGTTAATGGAATTTACTCAGAGGAAAGAAAAGAGAGTAGCAGAGTGCCTCAAGGATCAGTGCTGGGGCCGATTCTATTCCATATATTTGTGTGCGACATCACCAAAGGGTTAAAAAGAAAAATATTGCCTTTTTGTAGATGATACCAAGGACTTTGTTTACTAAGATGCGTTAGTGTTTTTAGCGCATGCACAAAATTAGTGTGTGCTGTGTAGGCACCCATAGGAATATTGTGGGTGCCAACACAGCACATGCTGATGGTTAGCGTGCGCTAAAAGCACTAACGTGCCTCTAGCGTGGCTTAGTAAACAGGGCCCCAAGATTTGAAACAGAATGGGCATCCCTGAGGGACTGGGCAATATGAAAAGTGATCTGCAAAACTTAGAAGAATGGGCGAATATTTGTTAGTTAAAATTAATGCGAAGAAGTGCTGAGTGATGCGCTTGGGAATTATATGTGCTAAGAGGTAAGAGGCTGATATATACAGACAGGGAGAGAGTCCTTCAGGTGATAGTGTCTGAGGATCTCGAGGCAAAGAAACAGTGTGACAAGGTGGTGGCTACCGGCAGAAGGATAGTAGGCTGCATAGAGAGAGGCAAAACCAGGTGTTAAAAAGGTGTTAATGCCTCTGTAGAAAACATTGGTGAGGCCCCACTAGGAGTATTGTGTGGAGCTTTGGAGGCCATGTTTTGCTAAGGACGTAAAAAGACTTGAAGCAGTTCAGAGGAAAGCAATAAAAATGGTATAGGGTTTATATCAAAAGATGTATAAGAAGAGCCTGGAAGACCTGAATATGTATAGTCTAGAAGAAAGGAGTGATAGGGGAGATATGATACAACATTTACATAATTGAAAAGTATTAATATACAAATATTTTCCAGAGACAGGGCAGTGGTAAAACTAGAATACATGAATTGAGGTTGTGGGGTGGTAGACTTAGGAGTAATGTCAGGAAATACTTTTTCTCGGAGAGGGTGGTTGATGCCTGGAATGCCCTTCCAAGGGACATGGTGAAGACAAAAACAGTGACAGAATTTTAAAAGGCATGGGATTAAATACAGAAGATGGTTCAAAACAAAACTTAAATGACCTCATAGATGCTGGTGTGTTGAGTGGTGCATAGATGGCAACTCCAACTATGAGGAACTAAGGCTAGTGCTGGGCAGATTTCTTCAGTCTGTGTCCCATATATGGCAAGACAGATTGGGATGGGCTGGAAAGGGCTTTGATGGCAACTCCAGTAGTTGGGACGTAAGGACAGTGCCAGGTGGATTTTTATGATCTGTGTCCTGAAAATGGCAAAGAAAGATCAGGATCAAGTATACATATTTTGTACCACGTTCATTGTTAGTTTAATCATGAATTAATAATAAACGTGACTCTTGGGCATATAAGATGGACCATTCAGGTCTTTATCTGCTGTCATCTACTATGTTACTAACCAGCTTATTTTCTAAAGTGATCGCCGGCCATCTTCCGACATAAATCGGGAGATGGCTGGCGATCTTGCAAAAGCAGCGAATTCCGTATAATCAAAAACCGCTATTTTGACACCATCGCCGCCTTCCCATCGCAGAGCCGGCGAACAGTCAAGGGGGAATGTCGGCGGCGTAGTGAAGGCGGGACGTGGGCATGGCTATCAGATGGACGGCTTTAGCGTATAATGGAAAAAACAAAAGCGGCTTTAAAAAGCATTTTGCCGGGTTTACGTGGTCCTTTTATTTTCACGACCACGACTCAAAAAGGTGCCCCAGCTGACCAGATGACCATCGGAGGGAATCAGGGATGACCTCCCCATACTACCCCAGTGGTCACCAACCCCCTCCCACCCACAAAAAACCAACTGTATAACATTTTTTTCCAGCCTCTATGCCAGCCTCAAATGTCATACCCAGCTCCATGACAGCAGTATGCAGGTCCCTGGAGCAGTTTTTAATGGGTGCAGTGCACTTCACACAGGTAGACCCAGGTCCATCCCCCCCCCTACCTGTTACACTTGTGGTGCTAAGTGTTGAGCCCTCCAACCCCCTCCAACCCACTGTACCCACATGTAGGTGTCCCCCTTCACCCATAAGGGCTATGGTAATGGTGTAGAGTTGTGGGGAGTGGGGTTTGGGGAGGATTTGGGGGGTTTAGCATCTAAGGTAAGGGAGCTATGCACCTGGGAGCAATTTGGCTATGTTGTTAAACTTTGTAGAAGTGCCTCCTAGGGTGCCCGGTTGCTGTCCAGGCATGTCAGGGGGACCAGTGCACTACAAATGCTGGCTCCTCCCACGGCCAAATGCCAGGGTTCAGATGGCCACTTTTAGTTTCCATTATCACTGAAAACCAAAAGCGGCCATCTCTAAACCCGGCTAAATCCAAGGCATTTGGCCGGTGTCAACCGTATTATCGAAAAAAAAGATGGCCGGCCATCTTTTCGAGAATACGATTCCGGCCAGCTGTTGTGCCACCGCCAAAATAGATCACCAGCGATCTATTTCGCCGGCACCTTTCGATTATGCCCCTCCACGTTACTGTGTAAGTATGCACATCTACCACAGTAGTGATAAAGTGCAACATGGAGGATTGCTGCAGGTGAGAGGAGGATTCAGGATACTTCTGGCACCTGAGGAAAAGAACGTGTGAATATTTATTTCATAGGAAGCTATCTAACACTACTACTACTACTTATCATTTCTATAGCGCTACTAGATGTACGCATCGCTGTACAATAATAATCCTATTCCAGTAGATTAAAAGTCTTCTTACACTTTTTAGAATTAAAGAATTATATAAAAATATTTTAAGCAAAATATGTGTTAGAGCTGCTACTCTGGCATTCGGGTTCCTTTGCCAGAGGAAAAGTGAGCATTCTGTGTATAACAGTTGTCCATTGTTAGCATATGGCAACGCCCACTGGCAAACCAATCTCATTCCTCCATTTCTGTTGGGAAATTCCATGAGGCTTATAGCAATCTTGCTTTCATGTCCTTATCACACATCGAGATGCTTGCATTGCATTTTTTTTTGTGCAAACATATTAGCTGTTATTTCTCAGAATAGGTCTCAGCCAAATGTAGATGCAAGCTTTCCTTAAATGCTGTTTCTCTTTATAAAACAGCATTGTGTTAAAAATCCAATAAACCAGTATTCTGCCACACACTGTATGGTCTATCTGACTATCTCCTAACGGAGCAAAACTGGAAAGGGGTAAAGCATTCATTCTGCATAATAGTGTCAGAAGCCCCTTATGAATTGCTGTTGCAGACAGATGGATGGAGGCTAATTCTATAAAGAAAAGTACGCATCTACTTTTCTTTGTACAACTCTACCTTAAAAGTCCTCAAACACTTACACCAGTCATAGAGCTTGTGCCTGGGTTGGTAAAAAAAAAAAAAGCACACCGACATTAAAGCATTTTATAATGTACATATTCTATCTTTTTTGTTACTGGGCTAAAGTTTTGGAACTCTTTGCCCTCTGTGATAAGGGCTTTGAGAAATATGCCTGAATTTAAGAAAGCTTTAAAAACTGTATTGTTCCAGAGGGCATTTTCTTTTTGTTAGGATGTGAGTCGTGGACTGGAACTGCTCTCTTTGATTTTTTTTTTTGTTTGTTTTAATAAGAGTTTGTTTTGAATTTGTGTTTATGTTGAAAATTATCATTGGGGTTTTTTTTTTTTGGTCATCCGCTCAGAATTGTAGATGATGCAGGCTATACATTTTATAAATAAATAAATGTGTGCACCACCTGTGTTCCACCCAAACTCTGCCTGTGTGAATGTCCATCTGCAAAGTGCATGCCGTAGAATATTGGTGTGTAATTATAAAATGGCACATAGCCAGAAAATGATCATTTATGAGCATATGTGTCCACTTATCCATGTACATGACTATAGTACTAGCATTCATGCACATTTTTGTCCCTTAAATCTAGGTGGCTCCTCATGGAATTACCCCTATATCTTTTATTTATGGTACTTTATTTATTTATTTATTTATTTATTTATTTATTTATTTATTTATTTATTTATTGCATTTGTATCCCACATTTTCCCACCTCTTTGCAGGCTCAATGTGGCTTACAATACATCATGAATAGTGGAAACATTTAAGAAAATATATGTTTAGCATACAGAAGGATCTTGATAACATGATAATGATAAGACATAGTAGTTAACAAGCATAAATTATAAGGCAGTTTTGGATATTTGTATAAGAGTTCATATTTGTTGATCTTTGTGGTATGCCTTGTTAAAGAGATGGGTCTTCAATAGTTTGCGAAAGTTAGTTAGTTCATAGAGCGTTTTTAAGTTGCGCGGCAGCGCATTCCAGAATTGTGTGCTCAGGTAGGAAAAGGTTGATGCATGCATTAGTTTGTATTTTAGACCTTTACAGTTGGGGAAGTGAAAATTAAGGAATGTACGGGATGATTTTTTTGCATTCCTGGGTGGTAAGTCTATCAGGTCTGACATGTATGCCGGGGGGTCTCCGTGAATGATTTTGTGAACTAGGGTGCATATTTTGAACGCGATGCACAATATCACTGATCTATTGTTGAAATATAGGAGCGTGTCACAAGGGTAATGTGCAATGGGCCAAATTCAGTAAATAGTGCCTAAGGTTAGGTGCCGTTATGATATGTGCTAAGATAGTATTCTGCAAAGGGTGCTTTGCACAGTGTGCCCTTCACAGAATATTAGCTTGGCGTACTTCTTTGAGTGTGAGCATTTATACCTGCTACAAGCTGGTGTAAATGCTCGCACCCAACTATTGCGATTAGGCATGCAAATGCAGGTTTTCTATAACATCACACCTAATTTCTGGGAATGTCCCTGATCTGCCCATGGCCACACCCTCTTTTGAGTTGCGTGCTATGAAATTTAAGCACATATGTTATAGAATAGGGCATAGGGCAGATCCATGTGTAACTCCTAATTACTGCCAATAAGTGCTGGTTAATGCAAATTATTGATAATACTTAATTGATTAATTAGTTTATGCATGGATCTGGGATCTGCACTCAAATTTGGGTGACCTATATAGAATTTGGAGGAATGTACTTTTGTAGACTGTGGCGCTCATTTTCAAAATATATAGACATTCCAAAATGCCAAAATGGATGTCCGTGTGCTTGAAACATTCAAATCCCGATTTTGCAAAGACAGGATTTGGATGTCCCAACACTACCATACATCCAAATAGCAAGGAGGAGCGTAGTGGGTGTATTTTGGATAGAACTTGGGAGGGGCCAAAATCAGGGCGTCCAACAGTGATTACTGAAGGGAAGGAAACGCCCAAGTTTAAAAAGAAGGAAGTCCTTAGTTAGGCCTGTTTCAATCCAAGGGTGTAAAAACGGGTGGGCCTGGGTGGGCCCAGGCCCACCCACCTTTGCCCGAGGCCTACCCAGAATCTGGTCTGGAATTTTTCCCCCATCGCTGCTGTAGTGCTTGCAGCTTATATTTTTGGGATGGCTGGCAGTGATTCATTTCCAGGATCGCTACAGCTTCGGCTTCCTTCTCCTGCTGCCGCTTGCAGCTTATATTTTCAGGACACCGAGCAGCGATTCACAGAGGTATTCCAGATCCTTCCCTCTGACGTGTCTGTCCCTCTCAGATGCAACTTCCTGTTTAGGGAGGGCCAGACACAGCAAAGAGAATGATCCGGAGTGCCTCTGTGAATTACTGCTGGGCGTCTCGAAAATGTAAGCTGCAAGCACTGCAGTGGCGGTGAGGAAAGGAGAAACAAGCAGAAGCTACAGCGATCCTGAACATGCAGGAGGGAAGCCAGTGAGAGATGCTCAATTGTGGATGGGTGGCTGGACTCAGAGAAGGGAAAGGTGTGCTGGACATTGTTGTGGGAGGAGGGTGGCTGTGGCTTCATAGAAGGGAGAGGTGTGCTAGACTTGTTGTGGGAGGGGGCTGTAGGAATGCAGTGGTGTTCCTTGGTTGGCTGCCACCCAGGGCAGATCACCGCTGTGCACCCCCCCCCTCAGATTCAGCATCGTACCCCCCCCCCAGTGAATCATCGTCCCCACTCCCCCAGTGTAGCATCATCCCCATCCCCACCCACCCCCGGTGCATCACCATCACCTCCAAATCCCCCTCCTGCATTGCTCTTACCTCCTGGGGTGCTGGGATGGCTGCATGGCTGTCGGCACCGCCGGTTCCCTGCTCCCTCTGCCACGGAACAGGAAGTAACATCAGAGGGAGCAGGGAACTGGGGAGCCGACAGCCGCATGGCTGCTCCCTGCACCCCCTGCAGCGTGCACCCGGGGCGGACAGCCCCCACTGCCCCGCCCTTGGTACGCCACTGCAGGGATGAGAGAGGTGTGCTGGACTTGTTTTGGGAGGAGGGCTGTAGGGACGGGAGAGGTGTGCTGGACTTGTTGTGGGAGGAGGGGGCTGCAGGGAAGGGAGAGGTATGCTGGTCTTGTGGGAAGGGGGCTGCAGCGATGGGAGAGATGTGCTGGACTTGTTCTAGGAGGAGGGGGCTTCAGGGAAAGAAAAGAAATGAGAGACCAAGGGGATAAAGAAAGTGAGGCTCAAATACTGAACCCACATTAGGAAGGAGGGGTCATGGGCAGACAAGCAAGCAAGCCAGCCAAATACTGGAAGGGGGGGGTGAGAGGGAGAGGAGAGAGACACATTGGCATGGGGGAGGAAGAGAGGGGAGAAGCTGAACAGGGAAATATAGGGACACAGAGAAAGGGAGATGCTGAACATAGAGGAAGATAGACACAGAGATGGAAGAAGATGGATAGTGGGCATAGAGAGAGAAGAAATGTCAAATGGACAGGAGACTCTAGTCAGCGAGTTAAGAGAAGACAGAGAAGCAGAAACCAGAGCCTGGGACCAATATTTGAAAAATAAAATGACCAGACAACAAAAGGTAGAAAATAATTTTATTTTTCTATTTTGTGATTAGAATATGTCAGATCTGAAATCAGCATCCTGCCAGAGCTGGTGTTAGACATGACTGAGGCCTAGGGCAGAAATTTTGAAGGGGACCCCAAAGCTTACTACCAGACTGCATCTTATTCAGCCTCTGGCAGGCTTGGAGCTCTCTCTGGCCAGGGGGCCAAAGGCAGTTGCCCTAGTTTTACCCCCCTAACACCATCCCTGACATGCTATCTTTATATTTTGCACAGTGTAAGAAGAAATGCATCTCATTCTATTTCTCTGGTGCTGTATTACATGCATGGTCTGGCTTCTTGAGGTTTCAATTTAATTTATGTTTATTGTTACTTATTCTGTATTTGGCATTTGTGTTCTGTGTGTTTGACCGAGGTATTCTGTTAGCATTAATTTTCTATGTAGTATTCTGTAGTGGTTTGGTTTGTTCAGGTTTCTTGATATATATATCGATATTTTAGGGCCCTACTGTAATATTTAGGGCCCTAAAGTATCGTAGGTAGGATCCTTGTTTTGGATGTTAGTGTTGGCTTGGTAGATTTGCTCTAGGTTCTGAGTGACTTTTTGTTTGATAGATTTTTGTATTACTTTTACAATATGCCTGTTATTGAGATTAAACTAGAAACAACAATTTTTGTATGTTGAGTTTTATGGGGAAAAGTCCTAGCTCGGCTCTGCATCCACTGTTGGGAAAGGGCCAGGGAGTTCTATGGATGCAGAATATTTGGGGGAAACATATATGTGTTGGGGGACTGTGGCTAAATGGGGGGGCGAAGAGTGCAGCCTCTTGTACTTCTCCTAACCCTCAACATGGCCTGCAGCCACTGAAGCCTTTCACTGCTACCTTCACTGAAATTATTGGGAGTGGGGTAGGGGTGGGACTGGGAGAGGGAATGCGTGCATTAGGTGGGGGGAAAGGGGAAATGGGACTTGATATACCGCCTTTCTGAGGTAGGTGGCAGGTTTTTCTCTAGTGCCAACCCATCCAACCTGTTGGACCCACTCAAAAATTGCCTTCTGGCTACACCACTGTTTCAATCATGTCTAAGGTACAAAAAGGTGCTCTGATTGAGCAGCTGGCCACTGGAGGGAATAAGGCATGACACCTCCTTAATCCCCCAGTGGTTGCTGAACCCCTCCCTCTGTCCTGACAGTGACAGTGGAAAGGAATACCAGGGTCTGTCACAGCTATAGGCATTCTAAACAAAGTAGTATGCAGATCTGATGAGTAGCCTAGTGGCTAGAGCACTTGACTATGAATCAAGGGACCCAGGTTTAAATCCCAGTTTAATTCTTTTTTTTTTTTTAATTGTGTGCCCTCCAGGAACAGAAAAGTACCTACTTATATAAACCATCTGTAAGCCTGAAGGATATTGATCTTTTAGCTGAATTTATCTGCCCAAGTTTTCTGCTGAAATTTCACCTACATTTGGGAATATGAACTTAGGTTTCCAATTCTTTTTCCAAATTTTAGGCACCCACATTAGGTGCTTACTGCTGAAAAATGAAGTGGTAGACCCCGATATTTTCCCCATATAACCCAGCTCCTGTATCTGTCCATTATTTAGAATGCAATTTTAGAAACCAAAACTTTTTTCTATATCTTCATACAATTCGCAATTAGCTGGCAAATAAACACCTCAATTTATCATTTATAAATACCTACAAAGGCAGTTGATTTGTTTGCATTATGTTTGTTTCAGTGGCCACTGCTACACATTTATGTGTGGCCTCACATAGTCAGTGGCGTACCAAGGGGGGGCGGTGGGGATGATCCGCCCCGGGTGCATGCTGCTGGGGGGGGTGCCGCACACCTGTCGGCTCTTCGTTTTCATGCTCCCTTTGCCCCGGAACAGGTTACTTCCTGTTCCGGGGCAGAGGGAGCATGAAAACGAAGAGTCGGCAGGCGCGCGGCACCCCCCCCCCCCCCCAGCGGCGTGCACCTGGGGGGGGGTTATTGTTGGATTATTTGTAGTAAATAATTAGCAGATTTTAGTACACACAGCTTCAGCTTTAGAAATGTTAATTTCTTTCTTCATCTCTCTCTCATTCACCCCAGAATAATTCACTGCTGAGTCACTTTAAAGTTGAAGTAACAAAACATCTGTTTACTCACAGTTTGTAGTTAGATTATAATCAGACAGGCTTTTATATACATATTACTATACATTTGTATTATCAGCTCCTTCCATGTGCTTAGATGGTAATGGAGGCTCACACCACCATGGATCCTCTCAGGTTAGGAGAGATCATGAGCTCCATGTGCTCCATGTGCTGCATGTGCTGCATCTGCTGCATCTGCTGCATCTAACCCCCACAGGAAGTTGCATAGCTGTGTGACCTCTCTAAGTAATTCACATCAGAGGTCACAGAGTAATCACAGAGAAATAATAGGTGACAGGCAATGCATGTAAAAATACAATACATTCCAACAAACCCCTTCTCATGCATAACTGTCATGCAATTATTTATTCATACAAAGTCCAAGCTTTATACGCAGATTCACAAAATGTTCTCTGGGTAACGGTTTGGTCATGATGTCAGCTGTCATCTCACTGGTGTGACAATAGTGTAGACTGATGACCCCTTCTTTCGCCAACTCTCGCACGTTGTGGTATTTCGTTGCGATATGCTTGGTGCGTGACTGAACCTTGTCATTCTGTGACAGTCGGATGCAGCTCTGATTATCTTCCATTATCTGGATTGGTCTCTTTTCAGCTATTCCGAAATCCAGCAAAAGTTTTTCAATCCACATCAGTTCTCTGCACGCTTCCGATACAGCCACATATTCAGCTTCTGTAGAAGACAAACTCACAATACTTTGTTTATGACTGGCCCATGAAATTTGTACATTTCCATACATAAACACATATCCACTTGTGGATTTATAATCAGAATGATCCCCTGCCCAATCTGAATCACAGTAACATATTAGTTTTGGATTACTATTGGCTGAAATCTTTAATTTACAATCAATGGTACCCTTTAAATACCTTACCATCCTTTTAACTGCAGTCCAATCTGATTTGGTAGGTGAGCTGACCCTTCTGCTCAAAATTCCTACTGCATTTGCTATATCAGCCCTGTATGTGGTAGCTAGATATAAAAGCTTACCTATGGCTGATCTATATTGGATGTTATCTGGTAAAGGTTCTCTTACTGTTTCATCCTTCAGAAAATCAGTGATCATGGGAGTGCTTACAACTTGGGCATCTTGCATACCTAAACTTTCAATAAGCTCATTTATTTTCTGCTTCTGGCTTAGAAGATAAGAACCATCATTTTGTTCTCAATTTCTATACCAAGATAGTATGACACATTACCAAGTTCTTTTATCTCAACATTGTGGTTTAAATATTTTACAATGTCCTTGTACTCTTGCTCACTTTCGCTTGCAATGAGCAGATCATCAACAAAAGCTAAAATGTATGCATATTGTCCATTTGTGCACCTAGTGTACAAGCATTTATCTGCTTCACCTTGCTTAAATCCTAAATTTGTCAATATTTCATGCAATTTTTCATTCCAACATTTTGCACTTTGCTTTAATCCATAAAGACCTTTGTTTAATTTACACACTAGCTGTCTTTGTTTTGTATTTATGAAACCTGTTGGCTGTTCCATGTACAAGTCTTCAGTTATATCTCCGTGAAGAAACGCTGTTTTCACATCAATGTGTTTGACTTGCATGCCTTTTGAGACTGCAATGCTCAGAAGTGTTCTTATTGTCGTGTGTTTCACTACAGGTGCAAACACTTCATCAAAATCTTCTCCATATTTTTGAAGATATCCCTTTGCCACTAATCTTGCTTTATACCTTTCCACTTTTCCTTGTGCATTCCTTTTTAACTTGAATACCCATTTGCATCCTATGGCTTTCTTGCCAGGAGGTAATTTTGTAAGAATCCAAGTATTATTTTTATCCAATGCATCAATTTCTTCTTGTGCAGCTTTATGCCATTCAGCAGCTTCTTCTGCTGGCATTTTCTCAATCTCATCCCATGTTAAGGGCTCTTGAGCTTCTGCTGACTTTGTTAGGTAAGACAGTCTTGGGGGTGGAACACCTTTGTTTTCCCTGGATGAGCGTCTGACAACAGGTTGGTCTGACCTTTCCGCATCCTCTAAATCTGAGAGTTCTTCTCCAATTGATTCCCCTTCTCCAACTGTACTGTCTTCTTCAATGATCCTTTCTGTGTCTGCTTCCTCTGCCTGTTCCTCGTTAGATACAGATGAGTTGCTTTCAGACATCTGCCTTGGTATGGCATTTATATACACTGGCATGTCTATTATGGTTCTAGTTTCATATTCTGGATGATAAGGCTCATCTGGGATAATCCAGCCTTTATCAACCCTTTTGTTTTCATCAAAATATGTAACATGTCTTATGCCAACAATGCCAGTTTTCAAATTCAAAATTCTATATCCTTTGTGTCCTGGAGCATAGCCAACTAAAATGCCCCTTTCTGTTGTGGAATCCAGCTTATGCCTTCTTTGCTTTGGTATATGAGCATATGCTGTACTCCCAAATGTTCTTATGTGTGACAGGTTTGGCTTCCTACCATGCCATGTCTCATGTGGTGTGCGCTCAGCGCCTTTAGTTGGCATTCTGTTTTGTAGGTACACTGCTGTGAGAATTGCTTCCCCCCATAGTCTTTTAGGGAGATTGCTATCTGACAGCATACATCTGGTCATTTCCACAAGTGACCTAAATTTTCTCTCTGCAACAGAATTTTGCTCTGGTGTATAAGCTACTGTTGTGATATGCTGAATGCCTTCTTGTTCTAGAAATGTGCGCATGCTTTGTGAAGTGAACTCACCACCATTGTCGGTCTGAAGAACCTTTGGTTTTCTTTCAAATTTATTGCTCACCATGGCTACGTATTTCTTCAGCATGTCTGTGACTTGACTTTTTTCTTTCAGCAAATAGGCCACACAGTATCTAGAGAAATCATCCAAGAATATTAGCACAAATCTGTTATTTCCCAATGATGGGATATTAAACGGTCCACATAAGTCACTGTGTATTAAGTCCAGCACTTTATTACTCCTATTTCCTGTGTATGCAGGAAATGAGGGTCTCACACCTTTTTGAGTAACACAGTCTATGCATTTCTCCATTTTACCAGCATCTGCACTTATCTGAATGTCAGTGGCTAGTTGCTTACTGTAAAGATCCTGGATCACCTTAGAATCACGATGTCCCAGGCGGCGGTGCCAGATTTCCGGACTACATTTACCATCATTCTTCCTTACTTGCGCCATATGTGAGGCTTCACCTGAAATGTTCAGCTTATAAACATCATTATGCATAAAAGCTTCAGCATACACTTCATCATTTTTAGAGATTGTGCACTTACTGTTTTCAAAATGAATCACAAATCCCTTCTTATCTAATGTAGATACACTAAGCATATTGCAAACTGCTTGGGGAATATACAAGACATCACTTACAGGAATTTCTTTAACTTCATTAGACACTTTGCATTTTAAGAATCCAATACCTTTTGCTTGGATCTTAGCAGTCCCTGCGTTTGCAGTTTTAAGAATTCCTTCTTCTGGACACATTTCCTGAAAGAAATCCTTACAATTGGTTAAATGGCATGTGCTCCCTGAATCCAAAATCCAAGTACTTTCATTTGAATTATTATTTACCATAGTCAAAGATTTTTCTGCCATTAGAAAGCCCTTGTGTTTATCTTTGTCCTTCATACATTTCCTGGTTTGAAAATTCTTTAGTTCCATTGGCTTAGGTGAGCTAGAGGGAGTGTTTTGTGTTTCCTTACACCATTTAGATACATGTCCCTCCTTTCCACATGAGTAGCAAATCAGCTTGCCCTTGGGTGGAGTTTTCCCATAGCTCCGCCTTCCTCTGTTCTTTGCCAAGAAATTTGTTTCATTTCTCTCTGACTTGCTTTGAGAACACATCTCCTCAGAATCATTTATTATGCATTCCTGCCTTAGTTTTGATGTTGCCTGTTCAAAAGATTGCCCTTCAATGGCCTCATTTACAGACCTAAAAACATCAAACTTCTTTGATAGTGAGGTAAAAAGAAATGCTCTTTTCAATGCATCACACATGGGAATTCCAGAAAGTTCTAGCTTTTGAAATGAAGACATAAGATACATAATGTGATCATTACATTTACTTTTATCCCTTAATTTGGTTTCATTCAACTCTGCCAGCCAAATTGGTTGCTGCTTTGCATATGTAGTTGCATACATAGTTCTCAGTTTATATAAAATGTCCTTGGTGTATCTTTTCCCTCCACTAATATGGCTTGTTTCTCTGAGAGAGCTTCCAAAAGCATGCACTTCACATAATAGTTTGCATTGTCCCATTCAGCCATATTTTCAGCTGTTCTGTCTTGGTCTAAGCATATATCTAATCTTTTTGCTCGAAGGAAACATATGAATCTTAATTCCCACTGCTGATAATTAAACTCAGTTAATCTAGGCACCTTGAGAGAATAGAACAATGGTGAATTTCTTCCCTCAGCCATTTTCTTAGCCTTCTGTCTGCTGTGTGGGGGGGAGAGAGAGACAGACTGAATCTTTCCTTTAAAACTTAAGAGAAAAATGTGGCCTTTTTTTCTGCCTGGTAATATTTCTCTTCTTTTTCAATTCCTGGCCCTGGGCCCATAACCCTTTTGTTGGATTATTTGTAGTAAATAATTAGCAGATTTTAGTACACACAGCTTCAGCTTTAGAAATGTTAATTTCTTTCTTCATCTCTCTCTCATTCACCCCAGAATAATTCACTGCTGAGTCACTTTAAAGTTGAAGTAACAAAACATCTGTTTACTCACAGTTTGTAGTTAGATTATAATCAGACAGGCTTTTATATACATATTACTATACATTTGTATTATCAGCTCCTTCCATGTGCTTAGATGGTAATGGAGGCTCACACCACCATGGATCCTCTCAGGTTAGGAGAGATCATGAGCTCCATGTGCTCCATGTGCTGCATGTGCTGCATCTGCTGCATCTGCTGCATCTAACCCCCACAGGAAGTTGCATAGCTGTGTGACCTCTCTAAGTAATTCACATCAGAGGTCACAGAGTAATCACAGAGAAATAATAGGTGACAGGCAATGCATGTAAAAATACAATACATTCCAACAGTTATTTCGCCGGGGGGGGGGGGGCGTCGCGCTGTTCCAGGGGGGCGCTGCACCCGGGGGGCGGGGTGTCAGCCCCCCTAGGAACGCCACTGCACATAGTGCTACCACACATTTCACTATACAGCTGCACTGGAGAGACGGGCCTGTAACTCTCAAATGCTGCTGTCCTACTAAGCATGGATGTGGTGTATCCTATCCCATTGATGAGTTACAGTCAGGGATTATAGTGGCCTCTGTGAGCCTCCAAAAAAAGGCACCCACTGAGGGGAGATGATATGATTGGCAGTAATGGCCACTGGTAGGAGATGGTGGAGCATGTTACTTATTTACAAAAGGTGAAAGACTGTCTTGGCATGTAATATTTGAGGGCCTTTTTCCTGTAATTGAAGCATAATCATCAGGTACAAAGAGATGTTTCAAGTATTTTAAAACTGTGCTGGTTTAACCTGTGAAAAAGATAGGAGATAACTTGTTTTTTATTCCACCTATGTCACCCTCACTGTTCCCTCTGATCTGAGAGGGAGTCCTCCATCTACAGTCCTGCCAGTGGGGGGTACTGTTTCACTATCACATTTTCAATAGTGAGGGACAGGCAAGTTCTGCAGGACTCCAGGGAACCTGCTTCTCCCTAGAGATTGAAAACACGATATTGAAGCACCACCCCCTACTGGTAGCACTGCAGTTGGAGGACACCCGCTCAGCTTAGGGAACAGTGGTCACACTCATTGGAGAAAGCCTGTATGGAGCCAGAGATCATTGTCACACTCGAGCCATTCACCATTGCCAGTACTGAACCACAGATATATTTGAGTTTCTAATGCTTGATACCTTTACTTTTCCAAAACAGGATCATGTGTTGAGCTTTGGCTGTGCCCCAGTGCATAGATTTTCAATTATGTTTTCAGCCTTTTCAACTGGAATGTCTTGCAGCCCTGAAATGGTGTTAGTTTTCGTTCCTTTGAGCAGGTATAATGAGGTCAAGAGCTTTCACTGCCAGGTCTTGGTCTGTGTGTGTGTGTGTGTGTGTGTGTGTGTGTTTCAGTAAGCTACAAAGCAACTTGATTGAAGTTTTCCAGAAATATTTTAAGCAGCTTCTCCAGATGGGGAATGTTACTTTAGCTCTTACAAGACCTGTACACACAGTAGCTGTTGGAATGTGCTATGTGGCTTGCAGATGACAACAGCTAGTTTGCCAGAAAAACCAACCTCCTGTTGTCTATATACAGCTATAACTCATAGACAGAGATCACTTCAAAGCCCAAGACAAACTTCAGTATTATCTCATACAAAACTGTACAAAGCATGCCACAGCAAATGTAAATAGTGTTAACAATGTATTAATACACCTGACTGGACAAATATGGAAGCCTCTCCAGGAAGCAGCATCTCCAAATGGGTTAATTTTACACATAGGTTTAATTCCATTTTTGTACATCATCTTGTTCTTGTTTTGTATTTTTGAAAACCTAATAAAAAGATTTATTTAAAACAACAACGACAATAACAACAACAATAACAACAACAATAAATTGGAAGATATTACAACGTGGAATAGCGCTCACAGAAATAAGTATATTAATCCTGTTTTTTATTCATAATCAATTGTAACATTTTTTGAACTGCACCAGTGTAAAAGAATCAATGAACAAGGCTCATAGGGCTATAACAAAAGATTGCCATGTCAAACTGTCCAAACTTCAAAGGAATCCACATCATCATATGCTCATCAATTGTGTGAATAAGTAAGTACACACAGGAAATCCAATATGTTAGCATTTAACTTTCAAAAAGAAGACTATGATAATATGAGAAAAAAGGTTTAAAAAAAAAACCGTAGAGGAGCAGCTGCAAAGGTCAAAAATTTAGATCAGGCGTGGACGTTGTTCAAAAATACCATCCTGGAAGCCCAGGCCAAATATATTCCGTGTATTAAAAAAGGAGGAAGGAAGACCAAACGGCAGCTGGCATGATTAAAAAGTGAGGTGAAGGAAGCTGTTAGAGCCAAAAGAAAATCCTTCAGAACATTGCAAGAAGGATCTGACTAAAAATAATAGGAAACAGCATAAAGAATGTTAAGTCCAATGGAAAGTGCTGATAAGGAAAGCAAAGAGAGACTTTGAAAAGAAGATTGTGTTGGAGGCAAAAACGCATAGTAAAAACTTTTTTAGCTATATTAAAAAGCAAGAAGCCGGCAAAAGAATCAGTTGGACCTCTAGATGACCAAGGAGTAAAAGGGGCACTCAGGGAAGACAAGGCCATAGCGAAGAGATTAAATGAATTCTTTGCTTTGGTCTTCACCGAGGAAGAAGTGGGAGACATACTGGTGCCAGAAATGGTATTCAATGCTGATGAGTCAGAGAAACTGAATCAAATCTCTGTAAACCTGGAAGATGTAATAGAGCAATTTGACAAATTGAAGAGTAGCAAATTGCCAGGACCAGATGGTATACATCTTAGAGCCAGAGTATTGATAGAATTGAAAAATGAATTTGCAGAACTATTGTTAGTAATATGTAATTTATCTTTAAAATCAAGCATGGTACCGGCAGATTGGAGAGTGGCCAATGAAACGCCGATTTTTAAAAAGTGTTCTAGAGGTGATCCGGGAAATTACAGACTGGTGAACCTGACGTCGGTGCTGGGCAAAATGGAGAGACTATTATAAAGAACAAAATTACAGAGCATATTCAAAAGCATGGATTAATTAAACAAAGTCAACATGGATTTAGTGAAGGGAAATCTTGCCTCACCAATCTACTTCATTTCTTTGAAGGGGTGAACAAACATGTGGATAAAGGTAAGCCGGTCGATATTGTGTATCTGGATTTTCAAAAGGCATTTGGCAAAGTACCTTATGAAAGACTCCAAAGGAAACTGGAAAGTCATGGGATAGGAGGTAGTGTTCTATTGTGGATTAAAAGCTGGTTAAAGGAGGAGTGGCCTAGTGGTTAGGGTGGTAGACTTTGGTCCTGAGGAATTGAGTTCAATTCCCATTTCAGGTACAGGCAGCTCCTTGTAACTCTGGGCAAGTCACTTAACCCTCCATTGCCCCATGTAAGCCGCATTGAGCCTGCCATGAGTGGGAAAGCGCGGGGTACAAATGTAATAAAATAAAACTGAGAATAGGGTTAAATGGTCAGTATTCTCAATGGAGAAGGGTAGATAGTGGGGTTCCACAGGGGTCTGTGTTGGGACCGCTGCTTTTTAACATATTTACAAATGATCTAGATATGGGAATAACTAGTGAGGTAATTAAATTTGCCAATGACACAAAGTTATTCAAAGTTGTTAAATCGCAAGAGGATTGTGAAAATTGCAAGACGACCTTACGAGACTGGGAGACTGGGCATCCAAATGGCAGATGATGTTTAATGTGAGCAAGTGCAAAGTGATGCATATGGGAAAGAGGAACCCGATCTGTAGCTATGTGATGCAAGGTTCCGTGGTAGGAGTCACCAACCAGGAAAAGGATCTAGGAGTACTTGTTGATGATACTTTGAAACCTCTGCTCAGTGTGCTGCGGCGGCAAAGAAAGCAAATAAAATGTTAGATATTATTAGGAAAGGAATGGAAAAAAAATGGGGATATTGTAACGCCTTTGTATCGCTCCATGGTGCGACCACACCTTGGATACTGTGTACAATCCTAGTCACCGCATCTCAAAAAAGATATCGTGGAATTAGAAAAGGTACAGAGAAGGGCGACGAAAATGATAAAGGGAATGGGATGACTTCCCTATGAGGAAAGGCTGAAATGGCTGGGGCTTTTCAGCTTGGAGAAAAGATGGCTGAGGAGAGATATGATTGAGGTAATAAAATATTGAGTGGAGTGGAACGGTTAGACGTGAATCACTTGTTTAGTCTTTCCAAAAATACTAGGACTAGGGGGCAAGCAATGAAGCTACAAAGTAGTAAATTTAAAACAAATCAGAGAAAATATTTCTTCACTCAACGAGTGGATAGGTGCACATGGGTAATGGTGCCATCTTCTAGGAGTTATTATTTGGCATTTTTGTTGATGTGACTGCACCAAGGTGGGATAGTGTGAGCGGGGTTGGAGCAGGAGGCCTTCATGAAATACAGCCAGACAAGGATAAAAAGTGAAACAAAACCTCTTTATTAAACAAATGCTGAATCCTGTTACTTCACAGGTACAGTAAATAAAGAATAAGGTATCTTTAGCTTCAGAGGTAAACCTGCCGCTGACTGGTCTCAAACCCACAGTACATACAACTACTTGCAGGTTGCACAAACACAGGTCTGGCTCCAGCCAGTCCTCAAGAACAGGATTCTTGTAAAGCTAAAGTGAAAGCTAGGCCTACCTTAGCCAGGTTCTGGTAGCTTACATATAAGCAGGGAAGACAGACACTGCAGGCCAGCATCTCTCCTTCCAGGGCCTTCTGTTCTGTTCTGTTCTGCTAGTGTTGCAGGAATGGAGGCATGAATTTGTGATGCTTCAGGAGTCAGACAGCACACACCAGTATGAGAGAAAAATCTTCTTTATTTGCCAGCAAACAAAGCAAGACATCAGTTCTAGCTCTCTTCTCTTTCTCTCAGCTCTCTGTGTCTTTGTCTCAGCTGCTTCTCTTCTTATGCTGTCTTCTCCTTCTTCTGTCTGTTCCTTCTGTCCTTCTCTTTCTTCTGAGCTCCTTCTGACGTAAACTGCTTCTGCTCCTACTTAAATAGGGTCCTAAGCCCTCCTCCTAGCCTAGCCCCCTTTACTCCCAATTGGTTAAGAAATTGATTGGCTACCTTGCCTCAACCAATCATTACTTTTGAAATATCAGTTACATAGGTTCCAGACATCCTAAACTGACCTCTGACCTGGGGCCCCTTAAGCCAGACATTTGGTCTCCAGTCTCTTACATGTTATTATGATTGATTTCTCATATTCCTAGTACTAACTGCTAACTAAACTCTGGCATTCATTAAAGGGGTCAAAAGCCAATCTTACTTAATAGCATACATATCAGGTTATTACTTCCAGGAGGCCAGTCCTACACTTAGCTATAATTAATCAAGGAGAAGAGAGCTGACTAGTTCTGACCTCTTCACCTATCAGCTTATACATTGAACCAGCCAGAACTATGGCTAAGTCAAACCACATGTTGATCTCCTCAATGCAGTCCTTGCTTGACCTCTTAAACAGCAGACAAAGAGTAATACAGAATTTAACAGATATTCTACACAGACACAAACCTTATTAATTTACACAGAATCAGTATTTCTTATAAGACATATTCTAAATATCAAAAACTTGTAAATACTAATCTATTGCCTCTCTCTCTCTAAATAGTATTTTCTATCTAAGCATTTTAAACTACAATTAATCATATGTCTGGCTCATTCCTTTATTCATTCATAATAGTTTACAGCTGTGCCAGCTAGCATTGGCAATTCACAAGGGACAGAGTTTCATTTCTCACTGACCTTTCCTAACCTTAGCTCGGCCAAGCTAGACATTGAAATAATATGAACCATCTGGCATACCTTCACTTCAGTTGCAAAGTAAAAAGTTAGAATTCTAACTTCAAGCTTTTAACAGAATTAACCCTTCATATGATTTCTTATATATGATTATGCCCATGGCTGCTTCATTCCCCCCTTTGAGACTAAAATCAGCTTATGCAGAGATAAGTCTCACAACTCAAACTCTGGAGATTATAGTGATCCTAACTAGGAATAGACTTGTGAATCACCATTACCCTACTTGTTAAGGTTCGACGGCATACTGCCGAAGCACATGAGGCCAGGAAACAAAACAACAACCCTGCTAAAACTAAGACTATTAGGGAAATGAACAAGGGACGTATCCAGGAGGTCAATGACCACCACCAGGAGGTAAGGTCTAATCCTCCTCGGTAATCCTCCACATTAAGGCTAGCCAACTGTAGGACTTTATCCATGGCATGCCTAACCACATGCGTCCTATTTATGACAATAGTACAGCACTCTGAAGAATTTAACACTGTGCAGAGACCACCCTGAGCTGCAAAGAGATAGTCAAGGCCCATACGATTATACCTAGAAACTATACTTAATTCATTAATTTGATCCTGCAATGCATTGACTACCACGTTCAGCTCATGAACTAAAACATGGAGTAGGGATTGAAGTCTCCGGGTAGCCATACCTAGTTCAGTAATACCCGCTACCGGGCCTCCAATTGGAATCCAGGCCGTGGCAGAAAGGGCTACAAGTCTCTTTTTAGTCAGAGGATAAGTAGAATTAATATACTGGAGGGCTAATTCAATCGCCTCATCCTCTGTGGCAACGGAGGAGGGTAAGGACAAAGCCTCTCGCTTAGAGCGGTGCGGGGATAGTGGCTTAAGAGGAATAACTTTAGGAAAATAATTCAAGGTTACCAATACACAAAAATTATATGTAGGGGGAAGAATCATGTGGAGGACATTATCACAGAGCCAGTAATGACCAAGAAGAGGGTGAGGAAAGTTCCCAATAAATGTTGGCTCAGGCTGGACAGGGTACTTAGGGTGCCCATAATGCGAGCCCCTATCCCAGGGGGAACGAAGACGAAATGGAGACTTTGCACACCATAGGCGCCAATCCCCAATTGTGACAGGCTGCTCATTTGTTAGTAACTCTTCATACCCCGGGGACTTATGAAAGTAGAAAATAAGCTTGGACACTATAGTCTTCTCAGTGGTACGCTTAGGAGCCAGATAATCACCTGGGTCATAATCTACAGGTATGGTAGCAGGGCACATAGGAGTACCTGGAGAAACTACCCACACAGATTCTCCTTTTTCTGGGAGAACATTAGTATAGTTACAGGGAATGGGAAGAACAGTTGAGATGCTTCTTGTTAAACAAAACACTCCAGAGGCTGGATAGGGAGACGTAAAAACTGGCCTTAGAGAAGATTCAGAGGGGGAAGTAGCATTATAAAAGGACCACCAAGTATAATCCTGGCTCCAAGGGCCTGAACTCGAAAAATAGGGAGGTATAAGAGCTGGGAGTTGCACAGGGACAGGTACAGCTGGGACATCTGTGGTATAAGGAGAAAATCGGGAACACACAATACAAGGGGAAGTAATCTTTGCCTGGCTAATTAGTTCCTGGACAGAGTGTAACCAAAGGTTGGAGCGAGTTGGGGTATTAGGAACAAGGAGGCAAGGAGTAGAAAACAACAAAAGCATCCAAACTACTAACATTTTCTTTCTTCCTAATCTAAAACAAATACAGCAAACTAATTAAGCAATAATATTTCAACAGTCTGTGCTAATCACAGATTATTCTCATATAGTGTTCTCAGTCTTTGAGTTCTTATACCAGTTGGGATAGACCCTCAACTGACAAGGATCAAGCTCTCAAATTCCAAGAAAGCCAGAATCTGGGCAGAAAGAGTCTCAGTATGAAGCCGAAGTTCAGCAGCTCCTGCAGTATACAGTTGACCCTTCTTTTCAGCTAGTAGATTCTTTGGTTCGGGTCAAGCGCAACTTCAATGGCTCCGCTGGATCTCTTTCTGCTCTCCACTGTCTAGGCTCCGTCTGATCCGTGCTGGGCTCAGTCTGGTCAGCAGACTTAATTCGAGACCAATGGACCCATGGAGTTATCCCTGCGACCTTCACAGCTGCAGGGGTAGAAAGCAAAACAGTAAAAGGTCCTTTCCACCGGGGCCCCAAAGGCTGGAGCTTCCAGTCTTTCACCCAAACTCTATCCCCTGGCAGGAAGGAATGTACCTGAGCCTGGAAGGGGACAGGGTTTATTTCTCTCACATAAGACTGAAGCTCAGAAATTATCTTACCCAGGAGGGCTACCTGCTCCTGCACCTGGGCAGACCCTAAAATCCCTATGTCTCCCTTAATTCCCTGTAAATGGCTGGGGGCTTCCCATACACAATTTCAAAGGGAGAGAGGGCTGTTCCTTTAGTTGGGGTGCATCGGAGGCGAAAGAGGGCTAGTGGCAATGCCTGTGGCCATTTCAATTGGGTTTCCTGACAAATCTTTGCTAGGCTATTTTTCAAGGTTCTGTTTGCCCGCTCAACCTGCCCTGAACTCTGGGGACGATAGGCACAATGCAATTTCCAGGTAATGCGCAATGCGCGGGACAGGGCCTGAAGTGTAGCTTCAACAAAGGCGGGACCATTATCTGAACCTATGGCAAGGGGCAGTCCATACCTGGGGATGACATCCCTAAGGAGGGCTCGAGCTACTTCTGTGGCTTTCTCAGTGACTGTAGGATATGCTTCCACCCACCCAGAAAAGGTACAGACCATAACTAAGAGGTATCGGAGCCTACCGCTCCTGGGCATTTCTGTGAAGTCTATAACTAAAGACTCAAAGGGTGTTAGTCCTCTAGACTGAACTCCTGGTGGAATACGGGGTCCCTGACGAGCATTATTCTGGGCACAGAGAGTACATCGGGCAGAGGCAGTGGCAACCAGACTATCCAATCCTTCCAGCACCACTACTCGATTGAGTAGGCGGGCTAGTGCTGTTTTCCCTAAGTGTGATAGGTCATGAGCTTGAGACACTACAGGCCAAGCTAGGTGGCGTGGCACCAGAACTCTGGTATCAGGGAGATGTAACCAGCCATCAGGTCTCCTTACTGCACCTTCTTCTTGAGCCCATTTCTCTTCCATTTGGGTATACATAGGTGTCCATTCTTGCAATCGGATTTGGAACAGGGGAGTCACAGTACTTGCTGGGGGTCCTCGAGCAGCTTCTTTGGCCACCCGATCAGCATGGCGGTTCCCTCGGGCCACTGGAGTATCTATTCTTTGGTGTCCCCTGCAGTGAATAACAGCTACCTTCTTAGGGGCCCACACAGCCTCTAGCAGCTGAAGTATTTCAGGTCCATACTTAACAGGTTGGCCTGCAGCATTTATGAGTCCCTTTTCCTTATACAAAGCTCCATGAGCATGTAGGGTTGTGAAGGCATACTTAGAATCAGTATAAATGTTGGTCACCAGTCCTGCTGCTAACTCCAGAGCTCGTATGAGGGCCACAAGTTCTGCTTTCTGGGCTGAAGTTCCTTGGGGCAGGGCTCTTGCTTCTATCACCTTGTCTTCTGTCACCACAGCATAGCCTGCCAGTCGCTTGGAGTTCTCCACATAACTGCTTCCATCTGTAAAATAAATTACATCTGGGTCCCTCCACGGAACATCTTTAAGATCTGGTCGACTGGAGTACACTTCATCCATAGTTTGGATACAGTCATGATCCGGTGGTCCCTCAGATGCTGGCAAAAGAGTAGCAGGATTGAATGTAGCCACTGTTTCCAGGTGTATCCGTGGATTCTCACACAAGCTGGCTTGGTACTTAACCATACGGTTATTTGTAAACCAGTGGTTGCCCTTATACTCCATGAGGGTGAGAACTGCATGGGGGACTTTAACAACCAGTTCTTGCCCCAAGGTCAACTTATCAGCTTCCTGGACCAGTAAGGCTGTTGCTGCAATGGCCCTCATGCAGGCTGGCCATCCTTTAGCCACTCCATCCAGCTGTTTAGACAGGTATGCAACAGGCCTCTGCCAGGATCCCATCATCTGGGTCAGCACACCCAGAGCAACCCCCTGTCGCTCGTGGACATACAATGAGAAAGGTTTCTCCACATCAGGAAGGCCTAACGCAGGGGCTTGGAGTAGGGCTTTCTTTATGGCAATGAAGGATTGTTGAGCAGTAGGTCCCCATTCAAATGGTTCCTTTTCACCCCCCTTTGTGGCTTGGTAAAGGGGTTTCGCCATCAATGCAAAATTTGGAATCCAAATTCTGCAGAATCCAGCTGCTCCCAGGAATTCCCTAACTTCTCTTCTGGACTTGGGTTGGGGAATTGCAGCAACTGCTTGCTTCCTACTAGCATCCAGTCTCCGACTTCCCTGGGAAATACAAAAGCCCAGATACTTCACTTCTGACTGACAAAGTTGGGCCTTTGAGCGTGAGACCTTATAGCCTGCATCCAAGAGTAGCTCCAGCAATTCTCTAGTAGCCTCAAAACACTCTTCCTGGGTCACTGCTGCAATCAGGAGGTCATCTACATACTGGAGTAAAACTCGCCTGGAAGGCTCAGATTTAAAAGTCTTAAGGTCTTGTCCTAGGGCAGTCCCAAAAATGGTGGGGGAGTTCTTGAACCCCTGTGGCAGGCGGGTCCATGTATACTGAAGCTTCCTTCCTGTTACTGGGTTTTCCCATTGAAAGGCAAAAAGCAATTGACTGGCTGGGGCCACCCGAATACAAAAGAAGGCATCTTTTAGGTCTAGTGTCGTGAAATGGGTAGCCCCAGAAGGTATCAATCCTAACAGGACATATGGATTAGGCACTACAGGGTGTAATGAAATAGTGGATTTGTTAACCACTCGTAAGTCTTGGACTGGCCGGTAGTCCTCAGTCCCTGGCTTCTGAACTGGCAATAGTGGCGTATTCCATGGAGACTGGCAAGGACGAATAATTCCATGGGATAACAGACGATTCAAATGTGCTTGAATCCCTTCCAGAGCCTTTCTGGGAATTGGGTATTGACGAAGATGGATTGGCCGGGCACTTGGAAGTAAATCTACATGTACAGGAGGAATATTTCGGGCCAACCCTGGGGGATTATCTTCTGCCCATACCCCACTGACCTGAAAGCTGTCTGCCAGGGGTAGGTCAACTTGGCTATGTGACTGATGCAGCCGCCATTCTTCTTCAAGAGGGCAGCAGAAACTCAATATACCCTTAGGGCTGGATATCGGGGGCCGAAAGGAGACTGAAGTCTGGCCATCAGAGTCAAAGGAAATTTGGGCCCTAAGCTTGGACAGCAGGTCTCGGCCTAACAAAGGGATTGGACAGTCTGGCATATACAGGAATTCATGAGTGACTATGTGTGAGCCTAATTGGCATCTACGGGTTGTCAGGAAAGGCCTCCGGTTCTGCACCCCCGTGGCTCCCACCACTCGGACAGTTTTTCCAGACACAGGCGCTAATCGCTCCGTCACAACAGAATGTTCAGCTCCTGTATCAATCATGAATGGAATTGAGCGGCTCCCTATAGTTAACTTGACCATAGGTTCCTGGGAGCCCAGTTTGTAGGAACCCGGTCTGTCCTATTCGTCCCATTCTGCCATCTCGGCTATCCCGATGATGTCAGATTCAGGAGGCTCATATCTTCCCTCTCGAACTCGGCCTCGGCTTCCTCGATCTCCTGGTCCCCTTCTCAGTCCCTGGCGCCTCTGGGGGCATTCATCTTTCCAGTGCCCTCTTTCCTTACAATAGGCACACTGGTCCCTCTCCAATCTTGGTCTGGGATTCTCCCCCCTTGGCCGGGAT
This sequence comes from Microcaecilia unicolor, assembly GCF_901765095.1. NCBI lineage: Eukaryota > Metazoa > Chordata > Amphibia > Gymnophiona > Siphonopidae > Microcaecilia > Microcaecilia unicolor. Next base: position 150,303 of record NW_021963120.1, on the reverse strand, counting down.
TGATTGAAGGAATCTCGGGGCCTGGCTGGTGGTCCGGGGTCCCACTTTGGCTTCCCATTAGCTAGAGGTCGACCTCGGTTAAGGGTGGAATTAGTAATGGCTGCCGCTAAAAGGTCGGCCTTCTTCTGCATCTTCCGGTCAGCCTCTCGGCGCACCTCCTGATCTCTATTAATGAAAACCTTGGTTGCGATCTCAATTAGCTGGGTGGTATTCATCCCTGCGAATCCCTCCTGACGCTGCAACTTCTTCCGGATATCTGGCATACTCTGGGCCACCAATGCACTATTCACCATTCTCTGATTTTCTTGGGCTTCAGGGTCAAATGGGGTGTATGTTCTGTAGGCTTCAATTAGTCGCTCTAAAAAGGCCCCAGGGGATTCAGTTGCCCCTTGGAGAATTTCAGAGACCTTTGCCAGATTAATGGGCCTCTTTATGCCTTTCCTCATACCTTCCAGCAAGTCCCGGCAATAGCCAGACAACAGTTCATAGTGCTGCCCATCATTTGGATCCCAATCTGGAGCTGCGCGAGGAAACCGAGCTCTAACCCATCCCTCTGGGTCCTGTGTCCCCCCGGGGACACGCTCTCGCGTGATGGCCTCAGCATTTTGCAAAATCTTCCGCCTCTCCTCAGTTGTGAAGAGGGTCAGGAGAAGTTGTTGACAATCAGTCCAGGTTGGGTTATGGGTGGCCATAATGCTAGCCACTAGGTCCACCACTGCCTGAGGCTTTTCAGTATAAGAGGGGTAATGCGTCTTCCAATTCAGGAGATCGGTGGTTGTGAAGGGTACATACTGATAGGCCTGTGCCTGTATAACCTGACCCTGATTATTAGGATCTGGTCGAGTGGTAGTTACCTGACGGAGGGGCAGAACTCTCGAGGAGGTGGGAATGGAACCTGAGGTAGAGCTAGGAGCTACCCTCCTATCATGCTCAAAGGTGATTGCAGCGGGTCTAACCCATTCAGTGGAGGTAGGTTGAACCCCTGAGGGATGGGGAGGGGTACTCATAGACTGAGAGGTGGTCACAGGTGAGTCAGTCCATTGAAAGGGATGCCGGGCCCCTGATGAGTGGGTAGGGGTATTAGAAGGAGAGGCTGGGCTGTCAGGAGTTGAGGAGTCAGGGAGTGGAACCCAAAGCGGGTCTTCAGAGGTTAACAGGAGAGGATGTGGCACAGAAGGGTAGAGGCCGGGTGAAAAGTCCAACCTAGGGTGTGGCAGGTTTGGCACAGGAGGGGAAGAACTATCCGGAGAAGCCTGTGCTGGAGAAGCTTGGGCTGGACGGCGTGGATCTCTGGGGGTAGCACGGAACCCCAACAATGGGCCATAAGGTGGTGGCTCAAGATCTGAGGGGTCATCAGAGAGTATGGGTTTCTCAGACAGGGTAGGGGCGGAAGCCACTGATTGGGTGGTAAGCTTCCTAGGGCTCTTTCCCTCTTCTAGTTTAGATTTTCTAATCTTTCTTTGAACACGGCCTAACATGAATTTTACTGGGGATCCCATATAAGTTTTCAACCAGGAGGGAGGGTCAGTCACAAGGCTGTCCCAGGAATCTATATAAGGGAGTTGTTCAGAATATTCTGGTTCTCCTACAACTATGCTGTAGACCTTCCGGATTACTTCAATATCTAAGCTGCCACTAGGGGGCCACCCCACTCCCATAGATGGCCACTCAACTTCACACAAGGTTCTTAGAGTACTTGAGCTTAAAGTCTGTCCATAGTCATTAATTAAAAATCCTTTTCTAAAGTTCTTAAGCATACAATCTAGGGGGGTAGCAATTTGTCTAGATGATGTCCCACCCATAATGCTTACAGTTACAACACACAAAGAGGGGGGGAATTTTTGAGAATGCAGTAAGGGGTCTGCACTCTCGAGACACTAGGTAGACAGACAACAATCGCTTCCTTCCGTTGCTGACCAATTGAACTCGCGTTAATTGGAAATGCAGCTATAAGAAGTCCGCACTCATTAACATTCAGGCATCACACATTCATTCAGTACAGAAAATCCCACCCAACAATTTCAGATTTCTCAGATACAGATAAGCTCAAGCGTTTTCGCTTCTAATCTCCTCTAGATTAGAAGGTACTAGGGCCTTCGCTGAGAGTTGATCAGGCTCTCCTTCCTCAATTTGTTTGAGGGGCTGATTTACAATTTTCTAGCTAGAATTACAATACAAAATACAGAATACATACCCGGCGAATGTTCTCCAGTCAGTTGGGTGCTGGGATTAATGCAGGATTCATCCCACCGCTGCCACCAAGAATTGTTGCAGGAATGGAGGCATGAATTTGTGATGCTTCAGGAGTCAGACAGCACACACCAGTATGAGAGAAAAATCTTCTTTATTTGCCAGCAAACAAAGCAAGACATCAGTTCTAGCTCTCTTCTCTTTCTCTCAGCTCTCTGTGTCTTTGTCTCAGCTGCTTCTCTTCTTATGCTGTCTTCTCCTTCTTCTGTCTGTTCCTTCTGTCCTTCTCTTTCTTCTGAGCTCCTTCTGACGTAAACTGCTTCTGCTCCTACTTAAATAGGGTCCTAAGCCCTCCTCCTAGCCTAGCCCCCTTTACTCCCAATTGGTTAAGAAATTGATTGGCTACCTTGCCTCAACCAATCATTACTTTTGAAATATCAGTTACATAGGTTCCAGACATCCTAAACTGACCTCTGACCTGGGGCCCCTTAAGCCAGACATTTGGTCTCCAGTCTCTTACATGTTATTATGATTGATTTCTCATATTCCTAGTACTAACTGCTAACTAAACTCTGGCATTCATTAAAGGGGTCAAAAGCCAATCTTACTTAATAGCATACATATCAGGTTATTACTTCCAGGAGGCCAGTCCTACACTTAGCTATAATTAATCAAGGAGAAGAGAGCTGACTAGTTCTGACCTCTTCACCTATCAGCTTATACATTGAACCAGCCAGAACTATGGCTAAGTCAAACCACATGTTGATCTCCTCAATGCAGTCCTTGCTTGACCTCTTAAACAGCAGACAAAGAGTAATACAGAATTTAACAGATATTCTACACAGACACAAACCTTATTAATTTACACAGAATCAGTATTTCTTATAAGACATATTCTAAATATCAAAAACTTGTAAATACTAATCTATTGCCTCTCTCTCTCTAAATAGTATTTTCTATCTAAGCATTTTAAACTACAATTAATCATATGTCTGGCTCATTCCTTTATTCATTCATAATAGTTTACAGCTGTGCCAGCTAGCATTGGCAATTCACAAGGGACAGAGTTTCATTTCTCACTGACCTTTCCTAACCTTAGCTCGGCCAAGCTAGACATTGAAATAATATGAACCATCTGGCATACCTTCACTTCAGTTGCAAAGTAAAAAGTTAGAATTCTAACTTCAAGCTTTTAACAGAATTAACCCTTCATATGATTTCTTATATATGATTATGCCCATGGCTGCTTCACTAGAAGGCTTTTACTCCCTGCTCACTGTTGAGCTCCCCACCTGGCCAGACAGAGTAACATCTCTACGCTTATGTTGACTCTGCTTCAGCCTTTGATTCCTCAAGTTAGCACCACCTGCTGCAACGTGGCTGAACTGCCACCTCAGTGAGAGAGTGTTTCTAGGGACACCTGCCACTATGCCACTCACTCTCTCACACAAGGCATATGATTATGAAACTGCTCTATGGCTATAAAGAACTGAATTTGTACTATGACTTGCCTTGTATGTTTTACAATATACCCATGTGATATGTGACATGCTTTGTGTGTTCTATTGTGTACCCATGTGATACATGACTTGCCTCATGTGTTCTACAGTATGCCCATGTGATATACGACATGCTTCACATGTACAATTGTATGCCCATGTGATATGTGACTTGCCTCGTGTGTTTTATTGTATGCCCATGTGATATAACTGTAATGAGACCTCTCTAGAGGATTTTTTTTATTCATTTATTGATTTGAGATGGAATAAGCCAGTTCCTACTTTCTGTTTAAATACATTTTTTTGTGCTTGCTAGTGAGGAAGAAGGAGGGATGGGTGCACAGATTCTGTTTATCACAGTTTTTCACTAGCACATAAAGATGTGGAACTTGTCACTTTTGGCCTCATGTACTGACCTGTGAAAATCTGCAAAATTTAGTTACAGGATAAAAATAAGCTCTTGACTGATTCGCACCTGCAGCTAAATTTCACAAGGAATTTTTCACACATTGCCAGAGCACTGAACTTTGTGTGTTCCTGGCTGTGGCAATGTGCAAAAAAATCTCTGCTAAAAAGGTATCTAAGCGCTGATATTGTATGTATAAAATAGGCTTAAAATAAGTGCTGCTTTGAACCTTTCACATAGGTGTCCTACCCTTCAGGAGGCTATAATTTTATAACTGATTTGATCATATGGAACTGAGTTTTATGTACTCAGGTAAATGCTTATAAAATTGCTTCAGGTAGCAGAGGTTGAAGTTTAATGGGACTGCTGGATCCCATGTTAGCAGCAGCCCCAGCTCTTTCTTGAAGGGCCTCAAATCTCAGGTGGGCCAGTGGCCCATTCCAAGCCCCGAACCAAACCTGGAACAGGAGCTTAAATACATTTATTTGAGTCATCCTAGATTGTCGTCGGCCCCCCCCCCCCAAACTAGGAATCTCAAATCCCTCCTGAGCCAATGGTTCATCCCAGGCCACATCCAGGACCCAGACTGGGGGCTGCCCAGCTTAAATACATCAGTCTGGATCCCACAAAGATCCCTTCCTTGGGGGTCCTTAAGCCCCTAGCAGTGTAGCATCTCAACGTCTAGTCCCCCCCCCAGTCACAACTCAGGGTATATATGGTAAAAATAACCCTCATCCTCTTTAGGCTTTGCCCCCTTCATACTAAAGGTCAAGACTCTCTCTGTCTCTACCCCTCAGGGCTCAGACTATCCCTACAGGACTTGGGATGTTGCAGGAAGGTGAGACTTCACTCCTGGACTCCATCTTGGGAAATGGGTTCTAGCTAACTTCATAAAAGGCAACTTTTTTTTTCATGACATTGGTAAAAAATAACTACACCTCCAGAGGCTGCATTGAAGTGTACCAGTCAATTCTACCCAGCGCCTACCTTCCTACCCTGAGGTATACACATTTAAGATAATTCAGTTACAATGTTTTATGAGCAGATGCTTAGGAAGCAAGGAGAGATTGGTTAGGAATTTTAGGAAGGGGCTGTTGGTATGGTGCCTCTTGCATAAACACCCTTTAAGGTGATTGTGATGCACACGGGCAATATAGTGTGACCTTTTTTTTTTGTTGTTCTTTTGGTTTCAGGTATTCAGGTGTCTCTAATTTGTAAAGTTATTGCACAAATAACGATGCTAGATCATATTATAAAGGAACTCCGCAGACAAGGTCAACACTCCTGTCCTAGACTGCTTTAGAGGCACAGGGTCTTGACCTAGGGGTAGACATGCAAAATAAGGTTGTCTAATACGCTGCCAGCTTCTGCTGCTGTTCACCCTTCAGCCTGTGAGTGGGAAGGAGCTATCCTGCTGCCAGCAGTGACTGGTTTCTCTTCAAACACTGGAATCCTTTCCACTCTTTGCAGGCTGCTTTCCATCCTCCCCACAAGTACTGCTGATTTCATAGTACAGAGAGCAGTTAACCTGTATTTCATGGCACACTGACAAATGCACTTAGCATGAATCATACCTGGCTTTAAAACAAGTCCAATAGGATGCCAGAGAATAAGAATATTATCTACATCACCACCTTTCACGATCTCTCACACCTACATTTCAGTACTTTGAACCCCACGTCATATCCTAAAGCTGAAATACTATCCTTCACGTTAACCACTGTTTTGAATTTGAATTACTAAGTGAACACTAAATTCAAATTGATAAAACTTGGATTGAATCATTAACAGTTAGCACCTTTAAACTTAAGCTATTCATCTTTAACCAGCCATAGGTTAAAACAGTGGTTCTCAACCCAGCCAGGTTATCAGGAGCCCACAATGAATATGCATGACATAGATTTGCATACAGTAGAGGTAGTGCATGCAAATTTATCTCCTGCATATTCATTGTAGATATCCTGAAAACCAGTTTGTCTGGATGTGTCTCAAGGACTGGGTTGAAAACCTCTGGGTTAAATTGAAAGGCTGCACTAGAAGGTAGTGTTTCTTCCAGGACTGTAAGGCCCCAGTTCTCAGAACCCCGGCGCTATTTCCCTGGAACAGCGTGGGGAATGAACTCCCTAATGATCAACACTAATGACATGCAAATTTAAGCGCGGTCATAGCATTGATTGTGAGGGAGTTTTTGAGCATTAAGGGGAGGATTCTGCCTGGGCACAATCCTCCAATAAGTTTGACAGGTTTGGGCTTTTCTCCTGTGGGAAAAAGCTCAGACCTGTCAAAAACCCTGGGTTCCAGTGGTCTTGTGGTCCCCCAGACCTCCCCCTCCCCAACACAGGCCTGGAGTTTCTCCCTTATGTGGTAGTTAAGCCTCACCCAGTGCATCTCAGGATGCACCAGGCAGGGCAGGGAACTGCCATTTAGAGCAGGTGCCTGGCAGAGGAGAGAGGGAGCCCTAGTCCTTCTCCTTTCTCTTCAAAGTAGGGGAGGGGGCCCCTGCTAGATCACCAGGGCTAGCATTCAGGGGAAGGAGGTCAGGGTTCTGACTAAGGGTCCAACTGGACCACCAGGGTTTTATTGATTTTCAGGGGGGTATGTGTTTGGGGGACTGGGGACCCCCACCAGCCAAACCAGAGGCCCTGAAGCCCTGTGTCTACTCCTCTCCAGCCTCTAAGGGGGGCCCGGCACCAGAATTTTCTCTCTCCTGCTCCTGTCAGGTCAGGATCACCTGAGTCCCATTAAGAGCAGAAGAGAGAGAGGCCCCAGCGCCAGGTCCCCCTTGGAGGCCGGGCCTGACGGAATCTTGCCACCCTGTCCCCCCCTTCTCAGCAGTCCTGCCTCCAGGCCCTTATGTGTTTGGGGGGTGAGGGGGCCTGGGAGTCCACCAGGCCCTCATGTCTTCGGAGGGCAAGGGGTCTGGGGTTCATCTGGCCACCAGGGATATTTTTGACACAGTCTCCCCATTTCTTCCAAATGCTCTGGCAAACCCTAACACCAGCTTCAAGCTGGCTTAGGATTTGCTGAGGGAGGAGTGCCCTAATTTGGCATGCTGCCCGCTGAGCATTGGCATGCTCATTGCATTCAGACCTGGCAAGCTCATTGTTTCACGCGTTTGCCGGCTCTGAGCATTCTGCGGGAGAAATTGCGGGCGCTAATCCGACGCTAATGGCCTCTAGCGCCTGCATGTGCTTCTGAGCATCGGGGCCTAAGTGGATTATGCACTTTGGGAGTAAATTTGTAAAGCCCCTTTTACACACGCAAAAAGGCTTTTATAAAATTGTGTGACCACATATGCATGTAAAAAAGGACAGTGTGTCTGTGCATAGGTATTCTTACGGGCTTAGTTTGGGCAAAGAACAGGCAGAGTAATGACATGCACAAATTTACACAAACTTCAGAGCAGGTGTAAATTAGTGGGGTTGATATTCAGACTGCAGGAGGTAACCCAGTAGGCCACTTCATGTGACCAGAATTGAATATCCGGTTTGCTATGTCCTGTTGAAAATTTGCCGGAGCCAGTTATGGGACATTTAACCAGCCAGGTGTTAATCCTAACTGATTACTGTTATTATGATTTTATTGTATTTGATGTATTCTGTTGAGTTTGGTATATAACTTCCTGAAGAATGCTTCAGTGTCTTTGATTTTAACCTACACTGAACCGATTGGTAGTTGCGGGATATAAGATTGTATTAATAACAATACATTTGGGTACACTGGGTTTTTGATGAATTTTGGAGGGCTCTCCATACAATATAAGGGAGTAACAGTGAGATGTGTACCTGGGACTTTTTATGTGAAGTCCACTGCAGTGCCCCCTAGGGTGCCCCACTGCTCTGCCAGGATGTCTGTGTGGCCAGTCTACTAAGAATGCTGGCTCCCCATACATCCCAATGGCTTGGGGGTTTTTTTTGCATTTTTCTCTTGGACTTTTTTTTTCTTTTTTTTTTGAAAATGGTCCTAAAAGATAGATGCACTGAGCACAAAAACATCTAGCAAATGACCATTTTCAAAACAAAAAGTTGGACGATTTTCTGGTTCAAAAATGGACATGTTCACTACTGAATTTTTGGATGTTTAAAATGCCCCTCCTCATCTTGTGTTCTTGTTTTATTAACTGTTTCTCTTTGTATTATTTGGTCTTTGTCTTCTGATGTGCTTGTGATGGTCATCTATCTCTTGTGCTTGTGGTGGTCCTCTGTCTCTTGATTTCCAAATGTTTCATATTTTGCCAGCCTGCGCATTAGGTTTGCTAAAGAGGAGTGATGCTGGCAAGCAAGGACCATGAAATGTGGCATGAAACAGTCGGAGTGTCTGGCTGTGCTAGGGTTATGATTGCTGAGAGTGTGATTAGGATGTCAAGTGCTGAGATGAGGATGACTAGAAGGGGAGAGGTCAGAATTTCCAGCCAAGGTATTGGAATGCAGGTTCTGCTGCAGAGGGAAGAGATAGTCCAGGGGTTGTACTGCAGCAGAGAAATCAGCACATGGAAGCAGAGGAAGGAGGGCAGAATCCTCTGTTCAGACCCAGCAGGTGAAAGGAGGACAACAGGAGACATCAGGAAGAGAGACATGCTGGGAAAAGGGCACAGAAGAGGCTAGCAGGGAGGCAAGAAAGTCTGAGAATCTGTAGTGCAGGAGTGGCACGGGCCAGATATGGCGCAAAGCCCAAGGCACACTTGTGGATCCTCAAGTACAGCCAAGAGGAGAACGACAGGGTCCTGGAATGTATTCTAGTCAATTGCAGTATCTTGTTTGGCAAAGATGGAAAAGATTCAGCATGGAAGTCTGTGGCTCAAAACAATGCATCAGGAAAATTAAGGCAGCACAAAGCAACAGCTTATGATGTTGCCCAGGATTATCAAGGACTGTAAGTACCCCGTCAGGGTTAATGAAGCAAGGAGCCAGCAATTTCACAGCAAGAAAGGAGGCAGTGCTTGTCCTTATCTGCTGAGCAGACTGGAAGAAACTTCTTTGTGTATCATGGTATCAGAAGCTATCTTTGGGACTGCCTAACCAGGAGCTGGATACCACTGCAGAATTGTATAACAGAACAGCATTTTTTAAAAATTACATTTGTACCCTGCGCTTTCCCACTCATGGCAGGCTCAATGCAGCAGGCAATGGAGGGTTAAGTGACTTGCCCAGAGTCACAAGGAGCTGCCTGTGCCGGGAATCAAACTCAGTTCCTCAGGACCAAAGTCCACCACCCTAACCACTAGGCCAGTCCTCCACTCCTGTGCTTTACTGGGTAGGCAATATACAAAAAGTGGGAAGGAAGGCTTTACAAACCCCAGGAACGAAACAATTAAAATGTATTACTTAAAATTTGTATAAAAACAATGTAAGATAAACATTCATATGCACATTAGAATAGAAGTCCAATAATGTGCATTAAAGCAAATCTACTGAAAGTCCAGTAGTTTACGTTGTAATCGATGTCAAAGTTCAAGACGCAATATCAAAGTTCAAGATAATGGATCCTAGGCATAAAATGTTTTGTACTTTTTGGGATCTTGCCAGGTATTTGTGATCTGGATTTGCCACTGTTGGAAACAGGATGCTGGGCTTGATGGACCTTTGGTCTTTCCCAGTATGGCAATACTTATGACTTCTGTAGGCACCCAGGTACCATTATGCAATACTAATATTGTTGAGTCTTGAACTTTGACATCGAGTCTTGAGCTTTGACATCAATTACAATGTAAACTACTGGACTTTCAGTAGATTTGCTTTAATGCACATTATTGGGCTTTTATTCTAATGTGCATATGAATATTTATCTTACATTGTTTTTATACAAATTATAAGTAATGAATTTTAATTGTTTCGTTCCTGGGGTTTGTAAAGCCTTCCTTCCTTCCCACTTTTTGTGTATTGTTATTTGTCCCGTGGGACATCCTCTGTTCAGTTACCTTCTGGTTACTGGGTAGGTATCCAGTTCACAAATCTGTCTGCTGAGTCTTCTGCCCTGGCACCTGGACAAAATTGATCCCACTTTAATACAAAGCTCCAGAATGGTTTCTCAGTTCCTTAGTCCCCAGTGTGACAGTCCTTTAAATCATAGTCTTGCAGTGAGTCTCTACAGCAGCCAAAAAAGAAAAAAGTTAATAGAAAGAAGAGTTTCCACTTAGCCCATGGTCTGCCATCATCTATGTGACTCCCTAATCTTGGTCAAGCGATGGAAGTCACCACCACCCTTTTTCAGACTGTAATTAGTTTATCTCAAAGGTGAAAAGCGTGGCAGCAAGATTCAATTTATTCAAAAATCAGTTTTTACCTTTTAGATTTTGAAAAATGCCATCCGCTGTGTTTCAACAATGACCCATATGATTTCAGACCCATTAGATTGCAGGTGTTGCTAAAATCCAAGGACAATGTGATAAAATCAGTGTGTGAACAGTTTGATCAGGAACAGTGGTTGATGGGCAGATTGACAGTCTGCTTCACCCTACTGTACGACTTTAACAATCTCCTAATATCACCGTTGTTGCCTTCCAGTATATAAGGCTCTCAGTGTGGCTGAAAATGTTCTTAAACTTAGCCAGTTTTGAGACCTCAAAGTGCAATACTGAGCATTTAAAAAAAATTAACCTGTAATTGTGAATAGGGCTGTACCGAATATTCGTGTTTGATTAGATTCGGCCTCGAATACATTCTTCGTATTCTGCTGAATAATGATTTAAATTTGAATACGAATAATCTTACTGAAATAAACACTTGATCTATGATTTCATGTTGCTTCTTTTATTATTTATGTTAAAGTTCAAGTGCCCATTATTCATATTTGGCCAAATAATATTTTTCATTATTAATATTCGGCGCATAGAACAATATGCTATTCGGTACAGCTCTAATTGTGAGTGATCATGTGTAAGCAGCTAGTAAACCTAGTTACACTAGTAATCAATACAGGAATGTAGGCTCCTACCACTCACCCTCTGGTCCCTAATTGTAGATGTCCAGTTATATAATGGTCCTCATATTCACCATTTGAATTGTTGGGACCGAGTAATGTTTTATAATAAGAAGACACTTGCAATGGTTGCATAGTTTCTTTTATTGGCTGATGATCCTGTTCACAATGTTTTGAGAATAACTGACTGCTATTTATGTTTGTTTTACTGTTACAGAACCAGTATTTGCCTTCATGTTTTCCCACCTATTTTGGACACCTTGACTAGTGCCCTAGGGCTCTGTGTAAAATAAAATGATTCAGTTATTGATGCAAACATTGTAGATCCTCACGCATTCCCTTTCCGAAATGAATAATAAATATGTAGATTTTGGCTTTGCCCAAACCTTGCCCCATTGCAGTCTACATCATAGGGGTTAGTTATAGAACTGGGTGCCTTCATTTAAGGGCCCTGAGCCCTATGCTATAATGGATCCTAGGTGCCCAGTTACCATTATAGAATACTAACATTGTTGAGTATGTCATGCTGTTGGAATTTTTGGACATTTCAGATGTTCAATGTGTTTGATTTTGCTCTGTTGCCATCAAAATTGTTGAAGCATGGAATAAAATCTCTTCTCTAGAAGATGTGCGTTTAAAGTTAACATTTGCAAGAAATAGACTATATCGTCTAGGAAGGATTGCACTAGAGGAGTTACATAGCATCATACAGTGAAACTTCAGCGGCGTACCAAGGGCGGGGCGGTGGGGGTGGTCCACCCCGGGTGCACGCTGCTGGAGGGGTGCAGAGAGCAGCCGCACGCCTGTCAGCCCCACTGGTTCCCTGCTACCTCTGCCCCGGAACAGGTTACTTCCTGTTCCGGGGCAGAGAGAGCCAGTGGAGCCGACAGCCGCGCGGCTGCTCCCAACACCCCTCCAGCAGCGTGTGTTGATGCAGGGTATGCTGATGTGTCGGGGGAGGGGGTGTTGATGCTGCGGGGGGGTGTTGATGTGCCGAGGGGGTGTCGTGCTGCACCCGGGGGGGGGGGGGGGGGTGCGCAGCTGCGATCCGCCTCGGGTGGCAGCCGACCTAGGGACGCCACTGAGTGAAACCACCTCAGATTTTGATGAATGTTTACATTTTGAGTGGTAGAAGTTCTACTATTTTCAAAGAAGCATGGAATACTAATATAACCCAGTATTGGCATGCCTAACATCTAGGGGCTTGCATACAGCTAGCACAAGTGTGGGGGCCTGAGTGCATCAGGGACATGCATAATGTACAGTATTCTGAAGTTAGTGAGAGCCCTAGCTATGTCCGACTCATGATCTGCCCCTGTGTACGCTGCCCCCTTGCAAATCAGCACTATGTAACTTAAGTGGAAGGTGGAGGAGTATCTAATAGCTTTGCCATTTTAGAAATATAAACATGTATTTTCTCAGTGCTGTTATAGAGACCAGTTTTTCTTGCCCGTTTGGCTTTGGGGGGGGGGGGAAACCACTGGAAGATGAAGGGGTGAACTTCTCTCAGGACCGGCTCAAGAGTAGTGGCCCCTGAGCCAAATTGATTTGGTGGTTCCCCTCCCCATCACATCACTTCGAGTGCCCCCCCCCCCCACAGTTTCAGCATCTCTTCCCTCCCCCCCCCCGGTCCAGTCTCTCTTTCCCCCCTCCTCTATCCCCTCTCTGTGGGTCTGGGACTTCTCCCTCACCTCTCTCACTCCCCCATGGTCCTGTAAAGTTTATCGGTTGCCTGTGCAGCAGCAGCAACAGCCTGACAGATTGCCTTTGGCCACCTCATGGGTCTTCCCTCTGCCACCTCCTGCCTCCACTGATGCAGTGGGATGTGGCATCATGTCTAGATATCTGTCCATCAAGTTTTCATGTTATGGGCCATTCTTCTTGTATGCATTTGGAATGCAATAGTTGAGCCAGAGCAATTAAATTACAGCTTAACTAACACATCACTAACAGCACATTTGCTTCTAAATTAAGGTTCAAGCCTGTGAAAGTGCTTTGACACAAAATAGATGTGTGATTCAACCACTGATACACAAAGGTTGTGTAGTAATTCTCTAAGGAGCAGATGATCAAACCCAGGCACTGTTCTGAATAGCACCATAAAAATAGCGCCGGAACAGTCTAGAAGAACATCCTAATGCTTAAAGCTAATGAGATGCAAATATAGACATGCTCGTAGCTTTGAGCATTAGGGAGTTTGGCGGGAGGATTGTGCTTGGCGCATGCCAGAAGAGTTCAGCGGTGAGCTTGCACCTGGTAAACCCCAGACGTGAAGCACACATTGGCATCCGTTTCTGCAGCCTAAATATAAGCGTTTTTAATTTTTTTTTTCTGGATGCTTATATTTAGATGTTGTTTTATTAAAGCATGGCCACTTTAATTTAGATGCAGGACAAGAACGCCAATGTATGCTTCATGCTTGGGTCTGCTGTTTCTCACAACCAGCGCTCGAGGGCTTGCATGGGCTTCCTTCTGCTTCCAAAAGCAATGGAAAATGGTAGATTTTGCAGAAAGGATCATAAAAGGAGCATAAGAATCATAAGAAATCCTCTCTTCCTACAATCTAACGCCTGCTCGGACCTGGCGTTATTTTTTACAGTGGTAAGGTACCTTTGTTTCAGGCACTGTTTTCTAATCTTTGAGAAGGACTACAAAATGACCTCATTTAAATGAGCTTGACTACACTATATGCTGGAATGTCTTCTTCGGGTGTGAGAGCATTGTAGACAGTTCAGAACACGGTGGCAGTTTCAAAATTTTCGCATGTATCTTCAATATTGAAACAACTACATTGGTTACCTATGTTGCAAAGGATTTGGTTTAAGATGTTAACACTTGTTTATCAGACTTTGTATCTCATGACCCCATGTTACTTGAAGGAATCTTTGTCTGTCCATCAGCTGCAACAGGTATTGAGATCAGAAACAGCTATGAGACTTTCAGTAGATGTTGTGAATCAATTACATTATTCTGACACACGGGCTACGGTCTTTGTGTCGGCCGCAATCTTGTTATGGAATGCACTGCCTGACCAACTTCACCTTTGTGGCAGCTTGATGCAGTTTAATAAATCTTTAAAGACTCATTTATTTGTGACAGCATATTTTTGAAGCAACTATAATAGTCATGAGACGTAATGCAGAGATCAATATGTATATTGTGAGGAATATGAGGGTGAAAGGGAGAATGAAGGCACATGGAGGAATGAGGAGGCCCAAGAGGGAGGGAGACTGGGTAGAGAAAGGAAGGAGTCTTTCCCCCTGGGGGATTAGAGAAAAGGAAAAGACTACAATTCCCAGCAGCCCCTGAGTAGATCCCATGTTAGAAACGGGAACTTCAATCCCCAACAGCTCCCAGAGGAGGTCAGGAGAAGGGCAAGAGAAGGGAGTTGGAAAAACCTGCCCCAGAGAGCCAGGATGAGGGAAGGAGTTCTGAACCTGCCCAATCAAGCAAATGGAGAGCAACTGAGCAATGGGTGTGGGGAGGAACCTATGGACTGGCAAGGAGAAGAAAAGGGGGAGGAACTAGAGCAAGAGGAGTCCATGGAGATTGCTGCTCTGACTAAACTGGAAGGAAAGGAGGTGAAACAGGAGAGGGCTGCTCGGGAGGAGAGCCTGGTAGAAGAAGGGAAAAGCTGGCTATCCCACGAGGGGAGCTGAGAGAACAGGTTTACCACGGAAGGGTCATGCGGGTGGTAGTCAGAGTATAATACTACTACTACTTAACATTTCTAAAGCGCTACTAGGGTTACGCAGCGCTGTACAATTTAACATGGAAGGACAGTCCCTGCTCAAGGAGCTTACAATCTAAAAGACAGGTGTACAACCTAAAGACAAGTGTACAATCTAAAAGACAGGTGTACAATCTAGAGACAAGTGTACAATCTAAAAGACAAGTGTAGAGTCAATCTGATAGGGCATACTATATTTCTCGAAAGGTTAGGTACCGAAAGCAGCATTGAAGAGGTGAGTTTTAAGCAGAGATTTGAAGATGGGTAGGGAGGGGGCTTGGCGTAGGGGTTGAGGAAGATTGTTCCAGGCATAGGGTGAGGTAAAGCAGAATGAGCGGAGCCTGGAGTTGGCAGTGGTGGAGAAGGGTACTGAAAGGAGGGATTTGTCCTGAGAGCGGAGGTTACGGGCGGGAACATAGGGGGAGATGAGGGTAGAGAGGTAGTGAGGAGCCGCAGACCGGGTGCATTTGTAGGTAAGGAGGAGAAGCTTGAATTGTATGCGGTATCTGATCGGAAGCCAGTGAAGTGACTTGAGGAGAGGGGTGATATGAGTATATCAGTTCTGGCGGAATATAAGATGTGCGGCAGCGTTCTGAATGGATTGAAGGGGGGATTCGATCATTAGGCATATAGATAGCTGGGTGGCTGGTGGACGTGAGGATCGCCTGGTGACTTGCCTGCCTGGTGCGAAGGTGGCGGACCTCACGTGTCACCTAGATAGGATTCTAGATAGTGCTGGGGAGGAGTCCGCTGTCTTGGTACATGTGGGTACCAATGACATAGGAAAATGTGGGAGAGAGGTTCTGGAAGCAAAATTTAGGCTCTTAGGTAGAAAGCTGAAATCCAGATCCTCCAGGGTAGCATTTTCTGAAATGCTACCTGTGCCACGCGCAGGGCCCAAGAGACAGGCAGAGCTCCAGAGTCTCAATGCGTGGATGAGACGATGGTGCAGGGAGGAGGGCTTTAGATTTGTTAGGAACTGGGCAACATTCTGGGGAAGGGGGGGCCTATTCCGAAAGGATGGGCTCCATCTTAACCAGAGTGGGACCAGGCTGCTGGCATCGGCGTTTAAGAAGGAGATAGAGCAGCTTTTAAACTAGAAATGGGGGGGAAGGCCGACAGTCGCTCAAAAGAGCATGGTTCGGGATAAGGTATCTTTCAAAGATATCACCATAACAGGGAAGATAGAGTATCCTGATAGTGAGGTTGCAAAAGAGATTGTAGTAGATCGGGTATCTTTAAATAACAATAAAAATCAGACAAAAGATTGCCAATTAATACTGTCAAGTACTAAGCATGATGTACTTAGGAACAACAAACATAGTTTGAAATGTCTATATGCGAATGCCAGGAGCCTAAGAAATAAGATGGGGGAGTTAGAATATATTGCACTAAATGAAAAATTAGATATAATAGGCATCTCTGAGACCTGGTGGAAGGAGGATAACCAGTGGGACACTGTCATACCGGGGTACAAATTATATCGTAGTGATAGGGTGAATCGGATTGGTGGAGGGGTAGCATTGTATATTAACGAGAGCCTTGAATCAAATAGATTGAAAATTCTGCAGGAAGCAAAACACTCCTTGGAATCACTGTGGATTGAAATTCCATGTGCAAAGGGGAAAAGGATAGTGATAGGAGTGTACTACCGTCCGCCTGGCCAGGACGAACAGACGGATGCGGAAATGTTAAAGGAAATCAGGGACGCAAACAAACTGGGCAACACAATAATAATGGGGGATTTCAATTACCCGCATATAGACTGGGGTAATGTAACATCTGTACACGCAAGGGACATAAGATTTCTTGATGAAATCAAGGACAGCTTCATGGAACAGCTAGTTCAGGAGCCGACAAGAGAAGGAAAAATACTAGACTTAGTCCTTAGTGGTGCTCATGATCTAGTGCAGGGGGTAACGATACGAGGGCCGCTTGATAACAGTGATCATAATATGATCGGTTTTGATATTGGCATTGAAGGAAGTGAAACTAGGAAATCAAGTACGCTAGCGTTTAACTATAGAAAAGGTGATTACGACAAAATGAGAAAAATGGTGAAAAAAAGACTGAAAGGAGCAGCTCGCAGAGTAAAAAACTTGCATCAGGCGTGGATGCTGTTTAAAAACACCATCCTGGAGGTTCAGGACAATATATTCCACGTATTAGAAAAAAGGGAAAAAAGACTAAACGTCAGCCGGCGTGGCTAAACAGTAAGATAAAGGAAATCATTAGAGCCAAAAAACAATCCTTCAGAAAGTGGAGAAGAGAACCAACTGAAAGTAACAGGATAGATCATAAGGAATGCCAAGCCAAATGCAAAGCGGAGATAAGGAGGGCAAAAAAGGACTTTGAGAAGAAATTAGCGTTGGAAGCAAAAATACATAGTAAAAACTTTTTTAGATACATTAAAAGCAGGAAACCGGCCAAAGAGTCGGTTGGGCCGCTGGACGAAAATGGTGTTAAAGGGGCGATCAAGGAGGACAAAGCCGTAGCGGAGAAATTAAATGAATTCTTTGCTTCGGTCTTCACCGAGGAGGATTTGGGGGGGACACCGGTGCCGGAAAGAATATTTGAAGCGGGGGAGTCGGAGAAACTAAACAAATTCTCTGTAACCTTGGAGGATGTAATGGGTCAGTTCAGCAAGCTGAAGAGTAGTAAATCACCGGGACCTGATGGTATTCATCCCAGAGTATTAATAGAACTAAAAAATGAACTTGCGGAGCTACTGTTAGAAATATGCAATCTGTCCCTAAAATCGAGTGTAATACCGGAAGACTGGAGGGTAGCCAATGTTACTCCGATTTTTAAGAAAGGTTCCAGAGGAGATCCGGGAAATTATAGACCGGTGAGTCTGACGTCGGTGCCGGGCAAGATGGTGGAGGCTATTATTAAGAATAAAATTGCAGAGCATATACAAAAACATGGACTGATGAGACAAAGTCAGCACGGATTTAGTGAAGGGAAGTCTTGCCTCACCAATCTAATGCATTTTTTTGAGGGGGTAAGCAAACATGTGGACAATGGGGAGCCGGTTGATATTGTATATCTGGATTTTCAGAAGGCGTTTGACAAAGTGCCGCACGAAAGACTCCTGAAGAAATTGCAGAGTCATGGAATCGGAGGTAGGGTATTATTATGGATTAAGAACTGGTTGAAAGATAGGAAGCAGAGAGTAGGATTGCGTGGCCAGTATTCTCAGTGGAGGAGGGTAGTTAGTGGGGTCCCGCAGGGGTCTGTGCTGGGTCCGTTGCTTTTTAATGTATTTATAAATGACCTAGAGATGGGAATAACTAGTGAGGTAATTAAATTCGCCGATGACACAAAATTATTCAGGGTCGTCAAGTCGCAGGAGGAATGTGAACGATTACAGGAGGACCTTGCGAGACTGGGAGAATGGGCGTGCAAGTGGCAGATGAAGTTCAATGTTGACAAGTGCAAAGTGATGCATGTGGGTAAGAGGAACCCGAATTATAGCTACGTCTTGCAAGGTTCCGCGTTAGGAGTTACGGATCAAGAAAGGGATCTGGGTGTCGTCGTCGATGATACGCTGAAACCTTCTGCTCAGTGTGCTGCTGCGGCTAGGAAAGCGAATAGAATGTTGGGTGTTATTAAGAAGGGTATGGAGTCCAGGTGTGCGGATGTTATAATGCCGTTGTATCGCTCCATGGTGCGACCGCACCTGGAGTATTGTGTTCAGTACTGGTCTCCGTATCTCAAAAAAGATATAGTAGAATTGGAAAAGGTACAGCGAAGGGCGACGAAAATGATAGTGGGGATGGGACGACTTTCCTATGAAGAGAGGCTGAGAAGGCTAGGGCTTTTCAGCTTGGAGAAGAGACGGCTGAGGGGAGATATGATAGAAGTGTATAAAATAATGAGTGGAATGGATCGGGTGGATGTGAAGCGACTGTTCACGCTATCCAAAAATACTAGGACTAGAGGGCATGAGTTGAAGCTACAGTGTGGTAAATTTAAAACGAATCGGAGAAAATTTTTCTTCACCCAACGTGTAATTAGACTCTGGAATTCATTGCCGGAGAACGTGGTACGGGCGGTTAGCTTGACGGAGTTTAAAAAGGGGTTAGATAGATTCCTAAAGGACAAGTCCATAGACCGCTATTAAATGGACTGGAAAAATTCCTCATTTTTAGGTATAACTTGTCTGGAATGTTTTTACGTTTGGGGAGCGTGCCAGGTGCCCTTGACCTGGATTGGCCACTGTCGGTGACAGGATGCTGGGCTAGATGGACCTTTGGTCTTTCCCAGTATGGCACTACTTATGTACTTATGTACTTATGTACTTATAGATGGCTAAGTGGGAGGCCGGTGAGGTGGTGAGGCTGGTCTGGTTGGGAGGGGGGACCCTTGCCACTCTCCCTAGGTTGATTTCTTTTGAAAGGGAGAGAGGAGGAGTGGTAGTTTTGGGCAACTGCACTGGGCATGCATAATACTCGTGCACTGTTGTAGAATACTGCAAGTTATGCACATAATTGAAAGCATTTAGGTGTGAGCAATTACTCCAGCCATTGATCTAGCGTAAGTGCTCACGCCTAAAGGTAGCATATAAATGTGGATATATGCTAATATTCTATATTGGCAATTACATGTATAATTGCTAGTATAGAATTTGTGCTTAGTGCACAGCATCCCAGTGTCTAACTTTATATAACCTCAATAATGTATTAAGCAGTGTTAAACCCAGTGTTTTGTGGCAGATAACACATTTGCATTGTCATCACTAGTAATGTATTGGATTACGCAACCCCAATGTGGGCCGTGATGTCCCCAAAACCTGCCACCACTGTTCCCTCTAAGCTGAGCGGGAGTCCTCCACTTAACAATCCTGCCAGTAGGGGGTACTGTTACTTTATCACATTTTCAATAGTGAGGGACAGACAAGCTCTGGAGGACTCCAAGGAAACCTGCCTGTCCCTAGTGATTGAAAACACAATATTGAAGTACCATCCCCGCACTGGCAGCAGTGTAGTTGGAGGACTCGCCTCAGCTTAGAAGGGATAGTGCCTACCACCCTCCCAAACTAAATAAAGAAAGGTCTATAGAGCCAGTCATGACTCATTTCAGCCAATGCAAAATTCTACTACAACTTAGAAATCGATATTCACCCCAAATTCAAAATCATAAATCAGTACTACAAGAACAAACCAAAGTGCACACAGGAACCGTAAATCATCAACACAAGTATCAATACTAAATATGTAATGTAAGAACAAAATTGTAACAACCAACCAGAACATAATTTGTAAGTCTCTTTGAACCAAAACCTGTTTTTGGATAACAGTGGGATACAAGAATGTAAAAATAAATAAATTACTTAACTACCCCCTCATAGGAGGGGTAGTTAACTTGTTGCATAAAGCAAGTTTTTGAGATGGCAAGCGGGAACATTTTTTCAGAGGGAGATTTTGACTCCACCTCCCAACCCAGCTCATTCGCTGTCCCATTCTGCCCATATCCTGCCCCTACACCAACCCCTCTGTACCTCTTCTCTGCCAGTCCTGTGACCCTCAACAGCTTTTAATTTCACAGCTGACACTTTCTGCCAGTTACTATCATAGTGAGAAGTGGCAGATGCAGACAGAGAAAACAATGTTAAGTGGAGGCAGAGAAAATGCTAAGCAGTGACTGATTTTGAGCAGGAGTTGACCCTCCAAAGTGAGAGTCTCCTGCTCAGTGCAGGAGAATTCAGATCTGGATTAATGTGCTTTGCATTAACTATTTTAATCCTAACAAGCTGCATTTTTACGTATTTGCATTTGACAAAGGTCATTAATATTTTTATCATATTCACCTGCATTAAAAACCCTTTAGTGTCCAATGTTCCTGTAATAAGCCATATGGAAACAGATTGATGGGAACATTGGACACTAAAAGGTTAACTGCATTAAAGTTAGCATGTGTTAACTAGTTTAGCATGCTTGTAGCTGAGTTTGTCTTAACATACTTTAGTTGATTGGCCTCATGTCATTCAGAACGTTTGAAGAGCAATTCTGTACATTGGAGCCTCAGCTTAAGTGCCCCAATGCCGTGCACTTAGTGCCAATTCTATGATGACATCTTGGTGCCAAGATTCTGTTATAGAATATTAGTATAAGGTCAGCATTGGTGCACTCATGTGAAGGCTCACCCTCTAATGCCATGTCAATGGCAAGCATGAGTTGGGGCCTAGGTTCTCCAAGTGGCATGTGTAGTTCATAGCATTCTATAAACTATGCACCAACTGGGACACGCCCATGGCTCACTCATGTGTATGTCCCCTTACAGTTAGACAATATGATGCTTAGGCTCTACCTTATAGAATAATGCCTAATGCACATAGGTACCTGTTGATTTGATGGTGTCGTTGACATGTTTGAGTGGCACCTACCTCTAGGTGCCACTTTAAAGAATGCCCCCTATGCCTGCTTGTATTGTTCAGTCATGAATGTAGATATACGTCCTGTAAATAGCTTTAAAATCTGAGCTTTTCTAAATGCTTCGTAGGAGGATTAAACAGTAAAGGAATTTCTAAGAAGTAATCTACAGAAATTAAATTTGCTGAACAGAATAATTTATTTCAAGGTTAACAACGAAGTGCTCTCTATTAATTTAATGCCTAAGGGCACCAAAACATCTCCAGGAAATGGCATGCACAATCATTATTGAAATTGATCGGTATTATTAATGCAGCAAGACTTGTGATTCATTTAAAAAAAAAAAAAGGAGAGAAGTTTACACGTGGGCTCTACCTGCATGTTCACATGAATGTGACTCCAAGGACAGTACAATTTCTTTCCAATTCAACCAGATAAAAACAAATACATTTCTTTTATCATCAGGTGAGACTTCCACACAGATTTCTGGAGAAAGTTTCATGTATATCATCAGGTGAGACTTCCGCACAGATTTCTGGAGAAAATTTCATGTAATCTTCCCCTTTTCTATATCATATAGATAGTAACCCTCAAAAGTTAACCTCACGGGCTTTACACTGGATGTAGGCAGGGCTGGATCATAACTGCCAGCTCTGTAGCTTCTTGAACACCCCCCAATATTGAGCAAATGCTTTCAGTCTGTCGAGATATAACTTGTGATTGACTGGAGGTGCTAAACCATAGGCCCAGGAACAGGGGGAGCCATAGGTGTCCTGGCATCCCCTCCTCTCTCCCCATGATGCCTTTCTTCTCTTACCTTGCATCTGCGCATGCCTAAGGCTTGCTGGTCAGATTCTGAGCCAGATGCACTAAGCTTTAATGAGCCAAAAATGAGCCTTTATGGAAGAATTTTCAAACCGTTGCATGCACTAAAGCCCATTTTCCGACGATGGTAGCAGCTAACGAAAACGGAATGTAGATGAGCAATTAGTATAGAAACCCTATTGAAATGACATGCACTAACTTTTTCCGATTTGTTTAACGCAGGAAAACCGAACGAAATGCCGAGAAATCTAACGAGAGGTCTGTACCTCTTGTTAGGGCTGTCCGGCTAAAAACTTTAATGTAAAAACCAAAATGCAGCAATACAAAAAAAAAAAGGATCGGGAGGGGGCTTGTCAAGAGCATCCTGTATGGACGGCCTTGCCCCACCCCCACCCCGCCCGAGGTCGCCGCTGCTCCCCGCTTCCCCCTGCATTATAAATTAAAAAGCAAAACAAAAATCAGCAGCCCCGGCTGGCCCCCTCCCTTCCTCTCTACTCTTTCGCCCCACAGCTCCACCTCCCGATATCCTCAGCCCTGTGCCCCACCCCCTCCGCCCCTCCTGGGGTCGTCGCCACCATTCCCCCCCTCCCTCTTACCGGCCCGTGCAGCACTGTGTGAAGGCGCTGCACGGGCAAGAAGAACAACTGATGCCTCTGTCTGTGCTCAGTCTTCCTTCATGTCTCTCTCCTCTTGGGCCTGCCCCCATCTGACGTAAGTAACCAACGTAGGTTACTTACGTTAGACAAGGGTGGGCCCAGGAGCAAAGGAGGACGTCCTTTCCTCTTGGGCCCGCCCTTGTCTGACGTAAGTAACCTACGTTGGTTACTTACGTCAGATGCAGGAGAGAGATGCAAGAAAGCATGGGGGGGTGGAATGCTGTACACCACAGGGTGGGGGGGGGGGTGAATGATGGACACCACAGGCAGAGGGGTGAGGGAAGGGTACAAATGCTAGAGAGAGAAAGGTGAGGGCAGGGGAGGAGAGAGATGCTGGAGACCATGGAGTGCGTGGAATGGTTGACACTACAGGCAGGGGGTGGGAGAAGGGAAGGAGAGATGCTGAATAGGGAAGAGAAGGAGAGAGGTGCTGGGAACCATGAGGGATGGAAAGAGATGCTATAGACCACCAGGGGTTGAGAGGGAGAGAGATGCTGGATAAGATAGGGAAAAGGAAGGAAAGAAATAAATCACACCATGGGGGGAGGGAGGCTGAGAGGAAGAGAGGGGAGGATAGATATGTTGGATGCCATAGAAGGGGAGTAGGATGGTATGGAGGGTTTGGGGGCAGAACTTGGGCACCCCCAAACCAAAAGTGTTCTGCTGCTTCTGTGCTAAACCATTCTGAAAAGTTGGCTTCTATGCCTGGAATGCCCATAGGCAATGGAGAGGGGTGGGGGGGTGGGGGGTGGGGAAGAGATGCTTTGCTACCCCTCCCCCTATGCCTGCCTCCTTCCCTCTCTGAGTGGGGGAAGGGGGTGATGAGGAGGAGGTGTTCCATCTTTCCCTAGACCTGTCCTCTCACCTGCTCCTGGAGCAGCAGCAACTAGTAAATTCATAATAAATATTTAGTGCAGGGCCCAAAGCCCAAAAGGTTCTCTGCCCCTCCTCCCACACCTACAGGCAATCCAGAGTGCAAGGGCTTGCAGTCCCTACACTAAATGGTTAGTATGAATTTAGTGCTGCGGATGCTGCTGCTCCAAGACTAGGCCATGTAAAGAAGTGGCAGCACCAGCCCGGATTGAGGCACAGAAAGAACGGTAATGCTCTGGTACCTATTAAATGTTGGTACTGAAGGCAGTTGTCTATGTTGCCTGTGCCAGACCTGGATGCAGCAGGGGTATTTCCAGCAGACTGAGCACTGAAGATAGGAAGAAAAGAACAGAATGGGTAAGCCATCTGGTCTTTTTCTGCCATGGTCTACTACTTTGATAAATTAGCTGCAGTGTGCTCTGCTAATTCCATGTGGCACTAACCAGTACTTTAGGTACAAACCTTATCCACAGGAAATGTGCAAATACAATTAAGTGTGCAAATAGAACCTGAAGGCAAATGAACTTAAACAATGCAGGGCAAATAATTGAACACATTTGGACTGATAAGAGCTAAACCAAGACAGAATTGTTCCAGATAACTCAGGAAAAAAGTATCCAAGAAAAACAAAAGGTCATGATCAACAGTGGGAAATGAAGAAAAAAGCTCCAACAGTAACACAGGAAATAAGTCTTTGACTGAAAGATACATCCAGGTCGCTGTACACATGAATTTGAGCAGTTTCAGCAACCACATTCCACTTTGTACAAAGGTTTAAATTCCAGAGAATGTGTCAGAAGCTTTATGAGAACAGTCCTTTTAAATCTGATCAGAAACTGAAAGCCAAAGCTCGAAATGAAAATTAAATCCTCTTGAAAATCCTTGCCCTGCATGCAGAATTTTTAACTGTAGAGGAGTGAGAGCATTGGAAGCTCCCCTGATCACAGTAGGTAGACTAAGGAAAAATGATAATCACAAAAAATCAGGAGCAGTTATTTTGATGGCAAGATTGGAATGGATGAATGATATGTGATTTTAATGAAGCACAAGCACGAGCACAATATACCCCAAGGGAAGTGAAATAATTATGTGAATATGGGTGTATATCGCATTGTGGGTTGGTTTTTGTAAGATATGTGGGGGAAGTGAGTAGGGTTACCATATGGCTCCAGAAAAAGGAGGACGGATTGAGCCAGCCGGGTTTTACTTCCATTGCTTTCCATTGAAAGCAATGGAAGTAAAACCCGGCTGGCTCAATTACTTCCATTGAAAGTAATGGGAGTAAAACCCGGCTGGCTCAATCCGTCCTCCTTTTTCTGGAGCCATATGGTAACCCAAAGATCAGGGTGTCATGAATTAACATTTACCTCCTTTAGGTTCAAACAAATGTTGAATGGTATGTTTTATTATCCATGTATTAGATGGTAATAAGGAAAGCACCATAATTTATGGGTGGAGGTTTGAGCTCAAGTCTAACAGTATTTAATGTGAGTAGTTTATGACCTATACATATGTATTATAGATATACGCATACACCGGTGATTAAGATCTACTTGGGCTCAGCTGTGTGTACATACACAAATATTAGGAGGTGGAACATCATATGTGCAATGATGGTTCCATTGTGACACCACCACATATTCCTCTTGGGGATATAATGGGTGTAAACGGTATGGTCTGAGCACATTTAAAATAATTTAAAACACTTTATAGTATTTTTTTAAAGTGCATACATAAAAATAAAAAAAGATAAATTATTTTGAACCCAAGTTTAATATAGTGAGTTTAAGGAAAAATGCTACCAGTTCAGGATAACTATAATTTACTAGTGATGGGATGGGATTACATGAATAGCTCCATCTCAAAAAGATATAGTGGAATTAGAAAATGATAAAGGGGGTATTGGAAGGAGCATCTCCTGTCACTGACCCTGGTAGAGCTGCTGATCTTCCCTCAGAGCCACCCTTGCTGCCAGCCCCCTTCAGAGTTGCTACTGCTGCTGCCCCTCCCCTAAAGTTGTTGGTGCTACTGACCCCTCACCCACCTGAGAGCTTCTGGTGCCACTGAACCCCACCCATCTTAGAGCTGCTGGTGCTGCTGCCCCCCCCCCCCCCCCCTCCTGGGAGATGCTCCAAATGACCACCACCGGCATTGGGACGTGCGAGGACGTCCAAATCAAAAAACTATTTGGACATCCCTTTTGATTATGCCCCGCCTCCAGGTCTCTCTCAGCCAATCACAGCGCGTTTAGCTGACACCGGTGATAATTTTTTTGATTTGATCGTCCTCGCACTTCCCAATTCTCTCCGGCGGTGGTAATTTCAGGCACTGAGAAAGACACCCATCACAAAAAAATCTGGGGGAAAAAAACATCCAAGTGCTCGTCAGGGACATCCTTTTTTGAGTGAAGGACGTCCATGTTAGGCACTTAAGAAGGACGTCCCTGACGAGCACTTGGATTTTTTTTTTCCCCTTCCGATTCCCTCACAGCAGCCCCAACGAGAGGTGCAGACCTCCCGTTAGGTTTTCCACAGTAAGGGGATCGGAAAACGGTAGTGCATCTCATTAGAATACGAATTATACACATTATAATACTAATTTGCTCATCTGCATTCCGTTTTCATTAGCTGCTGCCGTGACAGGACAATGCCCTTTTGTTCATGTCCTGTTTTACTACTTGCGCGTTAAACTGGTTAGAACCAGTTTAAAAACCATGTTGCTGGCTCGTTAACTTTAGTGCATCTAGCCCCAAGTTTGGGAACCACTGATTTAGACACATCCCCAACCCCTGCTGTCTGGATTTGTTCCTTTTGTGGTGGTTCCCCGCTGTTTTTTTCTGGTTTTGCTTTTAGCCTTTGGTCTGCTCATTTGATGCTAACAGTGCTGTTCCTGACATATCAACTATATGCCTCATTACTGCCTGACAGGATCTCTTTTCCATTTCATTCTTCTAATGAGTGAGCAAAATTCACACCCAGCATTTTCTCAGTTTTGAATTCTGACTCCTGGAAACACTGTTATCTCTCAGTTCAGGGAGCATATGTAGAACAAGACACTAATTCAAGAAGATGTTAGGATCAGCTAGATGGTGGGTAGTGACATGAAAATTTATGCAAAATCTTTACAGCTACTGAACAGGGAAAGCTCTTGCAAAAAAAGTATTTAGGATTATTTTTGGATTAGAAATTTATGCCCCTTTTAAAGCAGCTGCCGATTGAAGTTGGGGTAGCACAGAAGCAGTGTGATCCTTAGTGTGCAAAATAGATTACCTCATTAAAATGTGTGTGTTTCTTTTTAAAGAAAATAGAAGGAATTAAGCACAATCAGCAAACTATATATTCAGAAGCTGAAAGGCTGTATGTGACTTGTAACAGTAAGTCCCGTTTGGGATTCATAGTACAAAGCTTTAGCTGCTTAAGCTACTGGTGATTACAGCCTTTTTATCTCTTAGATAATTCAGTTTAATTACTATTTTCGTCTCATTACATGTGGATTTTAATTTAGCAAACAAAAGAGTTACTGGTGAAAAGTTCAGCTGACAGCTACGCGATGTGGTATGGGGAGCTGACCTTGCAGACATAAAATTTACAGCAATGCGATAGGGCAGCTTTCATTCCTTGCCACTAATCAGAGCAGATCAATGCCAGCTGTCATTTTCCAGCTAAAGCAGGCAACTCTGCTAAACCGAAATCAGCTTTTCTTTGAAGTTAAAAAAAAAAAAAAGAAACCATCCTCGAGGTACTTATGCAGACCATCACTTAAATCCTGTGGTTTGTCAAACAAATCAGATATTTCACAGATGAATTAATGTGTGTGCTTTTAAGCACTCAGGTTCCCAGCATTCGTCAAATTTATCATCCCTTCTCTTTGGACCTAGAAGAAAAGACATCGTATTCCACCTAAAAAGCAATCTGACGAGTGCAGAATATAGGAACCTAATCACTGGCAAGGGTTGTTTGTTGTAAGTAGAATTACCATATGTCTGGGTTTACCCGGACATGTCCTCTTTTTGAGGACATGGCCGGGCATCCGGGCAGGTTTTACCAGCCTGCCCATTTGGATTTGCGGACGAACGGGCAGTCTGGCAGGTGGATGGGCAGGTGGACATCAGAGTGTCCTATCCTCCCGTCCCCTCCCCTCCTTTACCTTATTGTAGTACCCTGGTGGTCTAGTGACCTCTGTTGAGGCAGAAAAGAGCCCCCTCTTTCCTGCCCGGCGTGGCTGTAGATTGTCTTGCGTCTGACACTGATTC
This sequence comes from Microcaecilia unicolor, assembly GCF_901765095.1. Classification (NCBI taxonomy): domain Eukaryota; kingdom Metazoa; phylum Chordata; class Amphibia; order Gymnophiona; family Siphonopidae; genus Microcaecilia; species Microcaecilia unicolor. The sequence continues at coordinate 122,580 of NW_021963120.1, read as the reverse complement.
AAAATGGCTACAGAGAGTTCAAGCAGCAGCCATGCGAGACTTTCACAGAAGTCTTGCAAGGTCTACAAGGGAGGCTGGAAAATTGGGGAGAGGATATACATGGGGGGAGAGAGAGGGAATCTGGCTTTCTTTGGGGGGTCAAAGTGAAAGGGGGCGGGGTGTGATGGGTGGGTGGGGTGTGATGGGCAGGGCAGATTGTGATGGAGTGGGTGGGGTGTGGCAGGGGAGTGGGGAGGGGATGTGGCAGGGGGCAGGGCACGTGGCCTCTTTTTCCTTAGGGCAAATATGGTAACCCTAGCTGTAAGTAAAGAAATGCATCTCTTGGAAAGTTAATAAATAAAGCTGCAGCCAACCTATTTCTCAGTCATTGCAGTGTTTGCTTAAATATCTGACACACTGCAAACACTAGACTAGAACAAAAGCCAACAGATGTTGCAGCGTCTCCATTTCCCTTGTTGGATGTTTTTTTTTCTGTCAGGAAACTATTAAGTCTGCATAGGTGATGCACAATCCTGTACCGTCATTGCCGTTTCTTTCCTCAACACAAACAGGAAGAACCTGTATTCTTACCGCTGCTATGAACAAAAGGGCCGATGTAGTAATCTGTGCAGCTGTTTAGTGCAGCACTTTAAGCTTTTTTTCTAAAGTTAATCTTATTCTTCAATAGAGCAAGAAAATGTAATGGGCGGAAACCCAGCATTGAGCACTGCGTTAAAAGATCGCATAGCAAGCATGCAAAATGCATTCAAATAGCTGCATCAAATATTGCTCCCAATGTAAAAAAGGGCACTAATATCTAGCACAGTTTTTTTGTTAACTCTTTTCCAGAGCTGAGTTGTTATGCCAGCATCAGGCTAGTGTAAAGATGCAGTGTGGGGGCAAAGGGATCGTCTGAGGAAGTGTAGTGCAGCACAGCACTGTACCTCAGAAGAACCGAGAGCCACAGTGGCTCAGTGGACCCTGGACCCTGGACCCTTAACTCTTCTGATCCTCCTCCACCCACCCCACAAAACTTCCCTGGTGGAACAGTGACCCCTACTTCCTGACCCCTCACCCCAGAGATTTTTCTGATGGTTCATGGGCCTCACCTTCCTCCTCCAGTCCCACCAAAATTACTCTGGTGCCTATGTGGATCTTCTCAGTACCCTTAACACCATGGAACCCCCCAAGCACACCTTTACAGCCTGAAGGCAGGAGTAATACCCTCTCACTCCTGCCCCCATGCCACCATCTTGGAAAATGATTTCCTTATTTGGCAGATTGACCCCCACCATGTGAGGTCAGGTGTTGCCATTTTCCAAGATGGTGGTGAAGAGGCGGGAGTACGTGAGCATTGCTTCTGTCTTCCAATTCAAAAGGTGCACTTGGGGGGATCAGTGAGAGGGGGTCAGAGGGTATTGGGGGGTCCACTTGGGCTCCAAGGCTAATTCTAGTGGGAACAGGAAACAAGGGCCACATGGAAACTTTTTGTGGAGTGAATAGGGGGCAGTATCTAGAGTCCATTGGGCCACCAGAGAACTTTTGCAAGATGGCTCAGGATGAGTGGTCTGAGGATTCTGGCCTTTATTTAAATAATCTTCCTGCCAGTGCGTGAGCTAATGCACTAATAGAGAGATATTTTATTCCCTAATTGTGCAAACAGTTGCATCTTACCACAGCAATATTTACTTTTTTTTCTGACAGCACACACTTTTTAATGTAGTAGTACTTTGCATGCTATTGCTGACAGCCTTGCTAAGCAAAATTTTTGCATTATGCTTTCATTAGGCAGCTATGTACTGAGCGTTAGCACATAGCTGTAATGCAAGGTAACTATATAACTACCTAAGGGGCCCTTTTACAAAGTGTTGGTAAACCCAAGCTTACCGCACGCCAATTTGGAGGTACTGCTGGCCCAACGTGGGTGCCGGTGGTAGTTCCAGCCCCAGTACATGCCATTTCCCGTACTGGGGAAAATAGGGCTCAATTTTTTTTTTGTGGTGGTTACCTGGTGGTGATCGGGCAGCGCAGCATGAGTTACTGCTGGGTTAGTACAGGAGCCCTTACCGTCACCTCAATGGGTAGTGGTAAATGCTTCCCCCCCCCAACCGCATGGCCATGTGGTAAGAGCAATTTTACAGGAACACCAAAACAGGAAGAACCTCTATGTCCAATAGTTCAATCAAGCAAAAGTAGAGGCTGACCAACGGATGAATCCAATGCTGGAGATAGTGCTTAAATTACTCCTTATAACCTGTTCTCCTGTAATTTAAGCACTATCTCCAGCGTTGGATTCATCCCTTGGTCAGCTTCTACTTTTGCTTGAAAGAGCAATCTTACCGCATGGCCATGTATGATTGCAGCCTTTTCACCCGCTGCAGTAAAAAGGACCTCAGCGTGTGGCAAAAATGGCCACTGCTGCTACCACAGGGCCCTTTTTAACGCAGCTTGGTAAAAGGACCCCTGAGATGGTAAGGAGAGGTTAACGAGTAAGCAGAACTTCAGCTATCCTGAATGTGGTGTCCAAAAAATATGGAGAGGGAGCTAGATGGGAAAACCAAGACCTTTACAGAGTTTTTGTAGTGCACAAATGTCATCAGGATCTTGTAATTTTATTGGTTGAGCTGTTCATTGGCTCTAAACTCACAGCAAACTACCTACAATTCAGGAAAAAAAAACTGAAAACATCTTTTCAAAAAGTCTTTCCCCCCCTGGATCTGCCTAATCCCACACCACCATACATCATGAAAAGTTCAGAAATGGAAAACTATAAGATTAACCTCTCTCACAATATGCTGATATATCAACCTAAGTGTTTATTGTACTTCCGTATTATGTACTAGACTTCTACAAAGCTAAATTTTGTAACCGCCTTTTTAGCAATATGTAAGTACTACTACTACTACTACTACTATTTAGCATTTCTATAGCGCTACAAGGCATACGCAGCGCTGCACAAACATAGAAGAAAGACAGTCCCTGCTCAAAGAGCTTACAAACTAATAGACAAAAAATAAATAAAGTAAGCAAATCAAATCAATTAATGTGGACGGGAAGGAAGAGAGGAGGGTGGGTGGAGGCGAGTGGTTACAAGTGGTTACGAGTCAAAAGCAATGTTAAAGAGGTGGGCTTTCAGTCTAGATTTAAAGGTGGCCAAGGATGGGGCAAGACGTAGGGGCTCAGGAAGTTTATTCCAGGCGTAGGGTGCAGCGAGACAGAAGGCGCGAAGTCTGGAGTTGGCAGTAGTGGAGAAGGGAACAGATAAGAAGGATTTATCCATGGAGCGGAGTGCACGGGAAGGGGTGTAGGGAAGGACGAGTGTGGAGAGATACTGGGGAGCAGCAGAGTGAATACATTTATAGGTTAGTAGAAGAAGTTTGAATAGGATGCGAAAACGGATAGGGAGCCAGTGAAGGGTCTTGAGGAGAGGGGTAGTATGAGTAAAGCGACCCTGGCGGAAGATGAGACGGGCAGCAGAGTTTTGAACCGACTGGAGAGGGGAGAGGTGACTAAGTGGGAGGCCAGCAAGAAGCAGATTGCAGTAGTCTAAACGAGAGGTGACAAGGGTGTGGATGAGGGTTTTGGTAGAGTGCTCGGAAGAAAGGGGCGGATTTTACGGATGTTGTAAAGAAAGAAACGACAGGTCTTGGCAATCTGCTGGATATGAGCAGAGAAGGAGAGAGAAGAGTCAAAGATGACCCCAAGGTTTCGAGCTGAGGAGACAGGGAGAATGAGAGAGCCATCAACAGAAATAGAAAACGGGGGGAGTGGGGAGGTGGGTTTGGGGGGGAAAATGAGAAGCTCGGTTTTGGTCATATTTAATTTCAGGTGGCGTTGAGACATCCAGACAGCGATGTCAGACAAGCTGAAACTTTGGTTTGGATGCAAGGTGAGATATCAGGGGTAGAAAGGTAGATTTGGGAGTCATCAGCATAGAGATGGTAGGAAAAGCCATGGGATGAGATTAATGAACCAAGGGAAGAAGTGTAGATAGAAAAGAGGAGGGGACCAAGAACAGAACCCTGAGGTACGCCGACAGGCAGAGGGATAGAAGTAGAAGAGGATCCACCAGAGTGAACACTAAAGGTGCGGAGGAAGAGAGGTAGGAAGAAAACCAGGAAAGGACAGAGCCCTGGAATCCAAGTGAGGACAGGGTATCGAGAAGTATGCTGTGATCGACAGTGTCAAACGCAGCGGAAAGATCAAGAAGAATGAGGATGGAATATTGACCTCTGGATTTAGCCAGTAATAGGTCATTGGAGACTTTAGTAAGCGCAGTTTCGGTTGAGTGGAGAGAGCAAAAACCAGATTGTAGTGGGTCAAGAATAGCATGTGAGGAGAGAAAATCAAGGCAGCGGCGGTGAACAGCACGCTCAAGTAATTTGGAGAGAAAAGGAAGGAGGGAGATGGGTCGGTAATTAGAGGGACAAGTAGGGTCGAGTGAAGGCTTCTTAAGGAGAGGTGTGACCACAGCATGTTTAAAGGCAGCAGGGACAGTCGCAGTGGAAAGTGAGAGGTTGAGAATGTGACAGATAAAAGGAATAAGAGTAGGAGAGATGGCATTAAGAAGGTGGGTGGGAATGGGATCAGAGGAACAGGTGGTACATTTTGAGGAAGAAAGGAGAAGTGTAGTTTCCTCAATAGTAACTTCAGGAAAGGAGGAAAGGGAATGAGGGGAAGGAGAGAGAGGGGAACGGACTAGGGGAGGGAGAGCTGGTGAGGTAGCCACATTGAACCTGCCATACAGTGGGAAAATGTGGGATATAAATGCAATAAATAAATAATTGCTCTCAGGTAAAATAGGATATTAACACCAACCTGGTTTTATAGATATGGACAATGCAAAACAAGACGAATAATTACGGTGAAGTGTGGGGCAATTCTATAAAGCTTGCCCAAATTTGAGCACAAATTCTGTAATGGAATCTAGGTGCCCAGATTCCATAGTAGAATAGAGCATAAGGTTTAAATGCTATCACTTACGCCATGTAAAAGGCAGGCAGAAATGCTAGGCAGATTCTATATAGGCTACCCAAATTTGGGTGTGCAGTTAATGAGTTAATGGGGTGCCAACAATCAATAATTAGAGATAATTGGCATCAAATTGGATTAGTATGCAAATCTGGCCTAGTCGCTATTCATTAACACCCACACCTAAATTTCATAGCAACTCAAAAAGGGGGCATAACCATGAGAGAAACATGGGCAGGTGTGTTTCAAAAATGTCAGCACAGTGTTATAGAACAGTGACGTAGCTACGTGGGGCCACGGGGGCCTGGGTTCCCATATATTTGGCCCTGGACCCCCCTGCCGATGACCCTCTTGACCCCCCTCCCACTGCCAACCCTCTCAACCCCCCATCCCACCGCCAACCCTCTCCCGCCGTCACCTACCTTTGCTGGTGGGGGACCGTAACCCTCGCCAACCGAGGTCCTCTTCTTCCGGCGCAAGGCTTTGTTCTGTTTCTGTGAGTCTGACATCCTGACCCCACTCCCGCCGAAGTCTGGCTATGCCCCTGTTATAGAATACCGGGGTTACACCCCAACTTGCATGCCAGGGTTTGCACTAGGTTTTAGCAGGCGTAAGTCCTCATGTCCAAAGTTTGGCATGGGAATCCACGCTAAGCACTAGTCTATAAAGGCACTTGGCCGGGAGCGTCCTTTATAGGCTAGTGCTTAGTGCAGTATTTCCCATGGCCTAACTTTGAGTGCCGTTTACTGAATCTGGCCACAAGTGTGATTATACTGTTTCCTTTCCCATTGTGACACCCCAAGCAAGTGTTGGGAGTTGGTGTACAGCCGAACAAAAGGGATGAATACAAAACCAAAAATAAGTATTTCTTCAAAGGAATCCTTGGCCTGTTCCCTCACAGGGCCGAGACATAGGGTAGGAAAACCACTACAGTTCAGGGCCAGCAGCTACAGGAAAAGAGGGACTGGAGTAAAGTGACTATTCTGTGCCATTCTCCATCCCCTCCTGCTCCCTGCAGGCTTCCTGAAAGGGAGGTACCAGAGCAAACACCCCTGATTGATATCCTGGAGTCTGAAAAGAAGTGGTGGAACTGCGTACTGGGCTATTGAAGTGAAGCCCTGGTCCCATCTGTTCCAATTGGTTTTGTTCAGTTTAGTTAGAACAGTAAATAGAATGGATAAGGTTCATGAACTTACAAAAAAAAAAAAAAGGCAAAAGCACTTGACCTGTTTAAATAATTATAGAACTTTAGAAGGAATGCGATGTTCCCAAATGCTGTTGGTTAGAAATGAACAGAACTCCCACTCCTGGTGCAATATAGAAAACAACATTCTGGTTTGTGAAAGCCAAACAAAAAGTGCAGAGTACAAAATGGGTAACCCTGTGTGTGTTTTCCTTGAGGGTGTGGTTTTCCTGTTTCACATTGTTTTTGAAATATTTTTCATAACATCAACTTCTGAACCTGCTAATCGCGGCAAACAAGGAAAATGAGTTACACTTCCTAGCACACAGTCATTACCGAGTTCTTATGCATAATGGTGGTGAACAACATGAAATATTTAAATGCTTATTTGTCTCTTGACTTTTTTTCATATAACAGCTGCACGGCCTGACATTCAGATTACATTAACCCTGAATTTCCGTCATGCTGTTGAAGGTGTATTTGTTGCTTCAGCATTTCTCATTTGTCATTCTTTGTTCTCTAATCCTTTTCTATAGGCCACCACTATGGAACTGCCATATATACATATTTTTCTTCATTGATACTACTGTTTGTTTTTAGGTCATTATATTTCTTGTACATTTTCTCAACAGATAGGAAAAAAATCCCCTTTTAGTATAACCTAGGAGTTTATTTATACAGAGGGTAATTTCCAAAGCGTTCCTGCAGGTACAGCAGATAAAGACCTGAATGGTCCATCCAGTGTACCCAAAAGTCACATTCATTATCACTTCAAGATTTAAATCAACAATGAACATATTATATACTTGATCATGCTTTTTCTTTTCATGTTTCTGGGACATAAAACATAGAAATCCACCCTGCTCTGTCCTTACGTTCCAACTACTGGAGTTGCCGTCAAAGCCCACTCCAACCTATCCAAATTCGTCTCATCATTTGCAGGACAAAGACTGTAAAAGTCTGCCCAGCACTGTTCTCATGTTCCAAACCACTGGAGTTTCCGTCAAAACTCTCTCTAGACCATCCTAAACCAGATCGCCATATGCGGGACACAGACTGTACAAGCCAGCCCAGAACTGGCCTTAGTTGAAGCAGCCAGAGTCACCATCTAAGCATCACTTGACATGCAAACACATATGCAACCCTTTAAGTTTTGTTTTATATCATTCATTTTCTAATTAGAGATCCTCTGTGTTCATCCCACGCCTCTTTGAATTCCACCAAATTTTTTTTCTACCACTCCCTCTCTGTGAAAAAGGGTGGTGGATGCCTGGAATGACCTCCCGAGGGAGGTGGTAAAAAAAAAATACCTGTAAGACAAAAACTTTTATGGTGCATCTGATCACGTGTAAGTTTACCTGGACTGAGTGGTATCTGGGGCAAGAACTGAAGTGGGGGTTTGCATTTTCATTCTGTTTAAATTTTGTTTGTATATAAGTAAATAAATCTAAAAAATTTGGTAAAAAGCAGGTGTAAATGTAAGTACATAAATTCCCTGGACTAATTTTCAAAGTGGAAGTATGTGTGTATTTTCACTTTGAAACTTCATGGAAGCCCAGACAGGGAAAAGCATCTGCGTATGTTTTACATGTGTGTGGTGATAAAGTTACCCCTACTCCAAAAGATTCATTTTGAATGTTTGTGATTTTTGCTTGTACAGAGATGAATATTAGTTGAACGTAGGATCCTGACTATACCCCCCCCCCCCCCCCCCCCCCCACCACCACGACCAGAAGCCATAAATACTGAGTTTTTGTTGTGGAATTGCTGATGAATTACAGTAGAGATAGGAATTCTTATGTGCAAGATCATTTTAGCCCATGATTAAGGGTTTATGACTTACAGCAAGGATGGTTTGTAATTGACCCTTTTCCCAAGGAGTCACTGCAGTGGTGGGCCTAATTCTAGAAGAAATGGGTAAGGCTTTGAAGCGGAGAATGAGAATTTCAGGGAAGATAAGAATGATTAAAGCAAATGTCAACACATTGAGAAATGTTAACGTGGAGGCTCATTTTCAAAGCACATAGACTTACAAAGTCACATAGGTTATTGTGTAACTTTGTAAGTCTATCCTGCTTATAATCGAACAAGAAAAACGCCCAAGTTCCGACCTAAATCGGGAGATGGACGTTTATCTCACAAAAACGAATAACGCGGTATAATCGAAAGCCGAACTTGGACGTTTTCAACTGCACTCCATCGCGGAAGCGTATAAAGTTGACGGGGGCGTGTCGGAGGCGTGGTGAAGGCGGGACTGAGGCATGGTTATCACCCGAACAGAGATGGGCGCCTTTCGCCGATAATGGAAAAAAAATATGCGTTTGTAGCTAGAATTTAGGGCACTTTTCCTGGACCCTGTTTTTTCACGAATAAGGCCCCAAAAAGTGCCCTAAATGACCAGATTACCACCAGAGAGAATCGGGGATGACCTCCCCTGACTCCCCCAGTGGTCACTAACCCCCTCCCACCACAAAAAATGATGTTTCACAACTTTTTATTTTCACCCTCAAATGTCATAACCACCTCCCTGGCAGCAGTATGCAGGTCCCTGGAGCAGTTGTTAGGGGGTGCAGTGGACTTCAGGCAGGTGGACCCAGGCCCATCCCCCCCTACCTGTTACAATTGTGCTGCCTAATGATTAGTCGTCCAACCCCCCCAAACCCACTGTACCCACATGTAGGTGCCCCCCTTCACCCCTTAGGGCTATAGTAATGGTGTAGACTTGTGGGCAGTGGGTTTTGAGGGGGATTTGGGGGGCTCAACACACAAGGGAAGGGTGCTATGCACCTGGGAGCTCTTTTACCTTTTTTTTGTTTTTGTAAAAGTGCCCCCTAGGGTGCCCGGTTGGTGTCCTGGCATGTGAGGGGGACCAGTGCACTACGAATCCTGGCTCCTCCCACGAACAAATGCCTTGGATTTATTCATTTTGAGCTGGGCGCTTTCATTTTCCATTATCGCCCAGCTCACAAATTGTCAAATAAAACATGGACGTCTATTTTTTTCAAAAATACGGTTCGGTCCGCCCCGTTCTCGGAGATAAACGCCCATGGAGATAGACGTTTTCGTTCGATTATGCCCCTCTATGTGTTTTGAAAATGAGCACCATAATAACATAAGATGTGCCTTAACTGGGTCAGATCAAAGGTTCATCAAACCCAGTATCCTGGCTCTGTCAGTGACCAAACTAGGTAAATGGCAACTACGATTTAATGCTAAGAAATGCAAGGTCATGCACTTGGGTTACAAAAATCCAAGGGAATGGTATAATATAAGTGGTGAAGTTCTTCTGTGTATGAAAGAATGTGGCCAAACAGGTAGAAAAGGCGATGGTCAAAGCCAGAAGGATGTTTGAGTGCATAAGGAGAGGGATGACCAGCAGGAAAAAAAGAGGTGATAGTGCCCTTGTGTAAGTCTCTGATGAGGCCCCATTTAGAATACTGTGTGCAAATCTGGAGACTACATTTACAGAAAGGTAAAAACAGGATGGAGTCGGTTCATAGGGCGGCTACAAAATTGGTAAGCGGTTTCTGTCATAAAACATATAGAGCCAGGCTTATGAACCTCAACATGTATACACTGGGAGAGAGGGGATATGATAGAGATGTTTAAATACCTCAGTGACATTAATGTACGGGAGGTGAGCCTTTTTCAAATGAAGGAAAACTCTGGAATAAGAGGGCATAGAATGAAAAGAGGAAATAGGCTTAGGAGGAATCTAAGAAAATACTCTTTCACGGAAAGGGTAGTGGATGCGTGGAATGGCCTCCCTGTTGAGGTCGTGGAGACAAGAACTGTGTCAGAATTTAAGAAAGCGTGGGTCAGGCACATGGGATCTCTTAGGAATAGGAGGAGTTAGTGGTTACTAAGGGTGGGCAGACCAGATGGGCCATTTGGCTCTTATCTGCCCTCATGTTTCAATAAGTACCCTGCAGGATCCCAAACAGCAGATTCATTCTTTGCTTCTCACTACTAGGGCTAAATGATGTCTTTCACAAGTCTGCCAGGCTAATAATGGTTTATGGAATTTTCCTCCAGAAACTAGTGTCAACCCTTTTTAATACCAGCAGGCTTATTTTCGAAAGAGAAGGGCGTCCATCCTTCGACACAAATTGGCCCATCCTTCTCCCAGTGTCGCCCAAATCGGCATAATCAAAAGCCGATTTTGGGTGCCCTCAACTGCTTTCTGTCGCGGGGAAGACCAAAGTTACCGGGGACGTCGGAAGCATAGCGAAGGCGGGACTGGGGCGTGCTTAACACATGGACGTCCTCGGCCGATAATGGAAAAAAGAAGGGCGTGCCTGACGAGCTCTTGGCCGACTTTACTTGGTCCATTTTTTCTTGTGACCAAGCCTCAAAAAGGTGCCCGAACTGACCAGATGACCACCGGAGGGAATCGGAGATGGCCTCCCCTTACACCCCCAGTGGTCACTAACCCCCTCCTACCCTAAAAAAACATTTAAAAATATTTTTTGCCAGCCTCTATGCCAACCTCAAATGTCATACCCAGCTCCATGACAGCAGTATGCAGGTCCCTGGAGCAGTTTTAGTGGGTGCAGTGCACTTTAGGCAGGGGGACCCAGGACCATACCCCCCTACCTGTTACACTTGTGGTGGTAAATGTGAGCCCTTCAAAACCCACCAGAAACCCACTGTACCCACATGTAGGTGCCCCCTTCACCCCTTAGGGCTATGGGTAGTGTTGTACAGTTGTGGGGAGTGGGTTTTGGGGGTTCAGCACCCAAGGTAAGGGAGCTATGCACCTGGGAGCAATTTGTGAAGTCCACTGCAGTGCCCCCTAGGGTGACCGCTTGGTGTCCTGGCATATCAGGGGGACCAGTGAACTACGAATGCTGGCTCATCCCACGACCAAAGGGCTTGCATTTGGTTGTTTCTCAGATGGGCGTCCTCGGTTTCCATTATCACTGAAAACCAGGGACGACCATCTCTAAGGTCGACCTAAATGTTGAGATTTGGGCATCCCCAACTGTATTATCCATCTTGTTTCGATAATACAGGTTTCCCCGCCCCTTCGCTGGGACGTCCTGCGAGGACGCCCTCAGGAAAACTTGGGCACCCCGTTCGATTATGCCCCTCCAGCTGTCCTAACTGCCCTGACCATATCCTCCATCAATAAATTTCACAGCTCATATGTTGAGAGGAGAAATACTGTCTCTAATTTGTTTTAAATCTGCTACCTGTTAGTTTCATGTAGTAATATTTGAAAAGGTAATCAATTGTTCCCTATTTAGCCATTCCACCCCACTCATGATTTTATAGACCACTAGCATGTCTTCTCTTCTTCAAGTTGAAGAATCTAAACCTGTTCAGCCTTTCTTCACAGGGGACCCAAACCATCCCCTTTATCATTTTGACAGCTCTTTCCTGTACCTTTTCTAGCTGTATTTTATCTTTGAGGATAGCATGACCAGTGTCGCGTTCCCGAGGACCTTGGCATACTGTCAGGCTTCTTCCCCGGGAGCACTGGGTTCGTTAGTCCTTGGGCCACTACCGTGGAGCGGCAGTGGCAGGCAAGATCACCTTCAAGGTAGAGACGAAACAAGACTGGACCGGAACCCCGGACTGGAGTCCTACACAGGAATACACGGGACTGGAATGCACCGGACGGGTGCGTACTGGAGTGGAGCCTGCTTGACTGGAACACACTGGAGTGGACCCACTGGACTGAAACATACAGGAGTGAAGCCCGCTGGACTGGAACCCACTGGAGCGGAACCCACTGGACTGGCTTCACCTACGCTTAGCCACCTTTCCCCGAGGGTTGAGCCCTCAGGTTCGGGCAGCCAGCAGGGCTTACAGGAAAAACTGGAACTGGAACTTGCAAGCAGGAACAGCAGGAATCAGGATACAGAAGTGCCCCCAGGCACCTAGGCGAAAGCAAGGCAGACAGGCAGGGAATGTCCGGGTTCCTGCAGTAGGCAGGTTCAAAGCAAGTCTCAGGGCAGGCGGCTAGCAAAGCAGTAGTCAGGTTCAAAGCAAAGTCTCTGGGCAGGCGGCTAGCAAAGCAGTAGTCAGGTTCAAAGCAAAAGTCTCTGGGCAGGCGGCTAGCAAAGCAGTAGTCAGGTTCAAAGCAAAAGTCTCTGGGCAGGCGGCTAGCAAAGCAGTAGTCAGGTTCAAAGCAAAGTCTCTGGGCAGGCGGCTAGCAAGACTAAGGCAGCTGCTCCAGTATCAAAGAGTACTGGCAACAGCCAAAACAAGGGCTGAAGCTCCAGAAGCAAAAGAAAACACACACGGGGAAAACCAGAAAGCAAAGCACAAGAAGACTAGGAAACTGAACACAAGCTAACAGGAAAGCAATGCCCAAGCTAACAAGTCATACACCAGAAACATACACAGAGCAAACAATGTAGCAGTGTACAGAGCACTCTACATACCAGGGCCCTTAGACGAAATGCAAAGACAAGGGCTGCAGTCTCTAAGTGATTAATAAAGCCCTTCAACACCAGAGGCACAGCTGCAGCAATCTCCTTGCCTCCAAACAGAGGCTTGACACACAGAGAAGTCAGCCCACAGGAAGGAACAGCGGGAGCCATCTTGGATACTGGCATAGAGGAGTCGGCAGCCATCTTGGAAGAAGCATAGCCCACACAGGTGAGGTCCAGTAAGGCAATCAGCACACAGAGCCAGAGAGAAACTAAGACAGAGACAGACACAGAGACAAGCAGAAGCCAGCACAGCCACTGACTCCCAGAAACAGGGTAAGAATGAGGGTGGTCACGACCACAGACGTGACAACCAGAACTGCATGTAATGGTTTGGTCGCACCATTATGGTACTCTGCTTTATTCCCTATTCCTTTCCAAATAATTTTTAACATTCTGTTCTGCTGCATGCCATGTACTGAGCTGAAGATTTCACTGTACTGTCCACTATGACCTCAAGATCCATTTCCTGGGTGGCAACTCTACTGTTTTGTGAATAGCGATATATCGTTTTTGGAAATTGGAAAAAAAACTCCTCATATGAACCAGCATTATGTACCTATAATTAGGATTATGTTTCCTATATGCATCATTTTGCACTTCTCCACATTAAATTTTAGATGCCCGGACCCTCAATCTTGCAAGATCCACCTGCAGTTCTTCACAATCTGCTCATCTTCTAAAAACATTAAGTAACGTGTCAAATAAAAGTCTGATCACCTCACTCTTTGCTCTCTAATTCAGGTCATTTACCAGTATGTTAAAAAGAACTGATCCCAGTATAGATCTTTGGGGCACACCCCCATTTCCTCCTTCTTCATTGGGAAAATTGAGCATTTAGCTCTACTTTGCTTCCTATCTTTTAGTCAGTTACCAATCAAAAAGAGGGGATTCCAAGATGGCCGCCGCCAGGAATGGACGTGTGTGAGCCCGCTCTTACTCCGCAAGGAAAAAATGCCTAAACGCAGAGATCGGGCCGCTGCCGCTACCTCCCAGTGTCGCCCAGAATCCATTTTACCTTTTTTGCAGCGGGCCACGGAAATATCAATGTCGGAAGGCGGCCTGCTTGCTTCACCCGATACAAGGGGAGATTCAGAGAGGAGCTATGGGCTGGAAGTCTCTCTCAGCCCCGACACCCGAGCCCCGCCCCCGCAGCCACTTGGTGCTAGCTCTCCCATTGCGGCGTCCTCGAGCTCAGAGAATCCAGAAGCTCGAGGTCGGGAGGCCCAGATTGATGTGGAAAGCGAAGCAGAGAGAATATTAATTCCTCCGGGACCATCTGAAGGAACAAAGTCTGGGGAAATTTTGCTGACGGATCAGGAGAAGGACAGACATTCAATCCAACTCCAGGTACCGACCAAACTAATTTCCTTTTCTTTAGTAAAACCGAGTCAAATGACTTTAGATAGTTTATGGACCTTAATTGCTGATTTTGCAAAGAATATTTGTCCTCAAATTAAAGTAATTTGGGAAGAAATAACTGACTTGAAAAGAAATTTGAGAGAGACTGAGAATAAATTGGAAATTGTGGATAAACAAGTGAAGAAGCAAGAAAAAAGCCGGGAAAAGTCAGTCCAAATCCAAAATACCATGATTAATGATTTGCTGTATTTAAGAAGAAAATCTGAAATTTTTGAAAATTATTCAAGAAGCAAAAACTTGCGCTTTATTAATTTTCCTGTTCAAAAATTTATATCACCTTGAGAAATGCTAAAAAAACTACCTTAAAGAAATACTAGGGATCAGGGAAGAAAATATTCTCCCCTTTGAACAAGTATATTATCTCCCTACTAAAGGAGATAACAAGAAAATACCTCAGGATAACCAACCAATAGATGTCTCTGCTTTACTCGAGATGACAGACTTGGAACAGTTAACAACAGCTACCCTGGTAGCTACAGTAGCCTTGCCTTATGATAAACTTTGGATTTTGAGACTTTTTTTTCCAAAAGAAAGACAACTTGTTTAAAGGATTAAAAGTTTGAATTTTCCCCGACATGTCGAGAGACACACAGAGACGGCATCAGCAATTTCTTCAACTTCGACAACAGACACTTCAAGTAGGTGGTACATTTTTCCTTAAGTACCCGTGTAAATGTTTGGTCGGTTACCGGTCACAGAAATTTGTTTTCTACGAACCTTCTCAGTTGTTATCATTTGTTACAGCAAGACAAGACGGAACTAAAGACACTTAGAAGCTCAAGTATAAATAAACCGTCACATGTCCACTTGTGTAAATATTATTTAAAGGGATTTTTTAAACTCTCCATAATGTCATCTTGGATCCCAGATGAGGACTTATGAGAATTAAGAATAATTAATATTTTCTTTTTACATGTTCTTTATTTAATTTCTTGTATTAATTTCTCTTTTCTGTGCAAGTATTTTTGCTTGTAAAGTTATTGAAAGAAATGAATAAATAAATAATCTAAAAAAAAAAAAAAGAGGGCATTGCCTCCTGTCCCATTACTTTTTAATTTAATGAGAGTATCTCATGAGGGACCCTGTCAAATGCTTTCTAAAAATAATCATAAACAAAGAATGTTTCCAGTGTAAGTACTCTCCCACCAACCTCCTCAGTAAAAACCACTGCAAAGAATTAATTTAGTCAAATTTTCAGCTGCAGTCCAACTGATTATCATGTCTCCAGCTTACTTTGAATTCACATTTTACCAATATTTTCAGCAATTCCTTTTACGGGTGTTTTGGTGTGCTTGGAAATTGCCCTTCTTAACATCTCATTCAGACAGATGGGGAAGGGAGAAGTACTGAGATCAATTTATAAAGGCATGGAACAGGCCAGTGACTCATGTGGTAATTGTTGTGCACTGCAATGTGGAAAGTCCTCAGCTTGAACCCCACATTGTGCCTTTCTTCCCCGGGTCAGCTGGACTGGAGATGCTGTGGAGGCAGAACTCACAGCTGGTTAATAGAACTCATGACTAGTTAATAGTGGCACCCCAGGGGTCATTCTGTAAAATGGATGCCAAAATTAGGCAACAAATACACTTGTAAATGGTCATATTTACAGAATTGTACATAAGAGCCAATGATCTGGCCACCCACTGTTCCATAACTATGTACATTTCTTTGACAACATACACATTTGCAGAGGAGCATTAACATGGGCGGGGCTTATACTTAACAAACATAACTTGTAAACTGCTGTAAATTATGTGCATATCTCAAGAATCTAGGTATGAGCATTTATATCAACCGTATGACTGGCGCAAAGAATGAAAAGAAACTGGAGGAAACTGCCAGGTCTAAAAAAAAAAAAAATTTACTGAGGAATTCTGTGAAACAGTTTTCTTTGTTAAAGAAAAAAAACCCCTCAATGTGGCGAAAACTAGCAGCTTTCACTGATGTTGCTGGATTGATTCTGAAGTTGTATTTCCACAGCCTTAGAAAGTACAAACTGTTGAAACACCACAGTTCTGACGCTGGCAGGCTGAGAGCAAGAAAGAGAAGATGAAGTCTAAGTGCTTTCTCTCCTCTTAGTTCCTTTCGTGCATCTCTGCACATCTGGCAACAAGCTTTCTCCATCTGGCACAGACAGCCACAGTGGTTTCCATTGGATAGATCCTCTTGGGTGTGCTTCGCCTTCTTCCTCTTCGCGACTCACCAGTTGGTCTCTATTTTAGTACCACTCTGGGATGACAGTGGTCTTGCATACTAAAAGTGCTCATATTCAAAGCACATAGACTTACATAGTTACATAGGGGTTAATTTTCAAAGCACTTAGACTTATAAAGTTCCACTGGTTACTATGGGGCTCAATTTCATAAGAGAAAAACATCCAAAAAGTGGCATACATCTGCATTTGGATGTTTTTCTCATAAAACATCCAAATTGGTATTTTCAAAACCAAATTTTATATGTTTTTCTATGAACTCTGTCAGAAGTCTGTTGAAATCACAAGGGGGTGTGTCAGGGTTTGTTAAGGGTGGGATGTGGGCATTCCTAACACTTGAATATTTTTCTGCCATAATGGAACACTACAAAAACATCCAGGGCTATAAGTTGGACCTTTTGGTCTAGACCTGTTTTATTAGTGAATAAGCCACAAAAAAAAGAGCCCTAAATGACCAGATGACCACTGGAGGGAATCAGGGATGACCTCCCCTTACTCCCGCAGTGGTCACTACCCCGCCCACCCCCCAAAAGATGTGATTAAAAACATTACTTACTAGCCTGTATGCTAATATCAGAATGTTATACTCAGGTCCATTAGAGCAGCATGAAGATCCCTGTAGTAGTCTAGTGGTAGGTGCAGGGCAGCTGAGAGGGGGGCAGGGGGACAAAATTCCCCAGGTCTGGGCCTCCAAGGGGGGCTCGGCACCGCAGTCTCCGGTCTCACCCACCCACCCTTGCCTCCATCAACAGCCCCTCTCCGTTCGCCACTGGGACCCCTGCATTCAAATCGGCAGTGCCTCACCTCCGTGTGAAGGTGCAGTGGCAGATCGCCTCCCTTCAGGCCTTCCCTCCCTGTGTCCCGCCCTCATCTGATGTAACTTCCTGGTTCCATGAGGGCGGGATACAGGGAGGGAAGGCCCGAAGGGAGGTGATATGTTGCTGTGCTTTCACACGGAGGTGAGGTGCTGCTGATTTGGGTGGTGGATGGAGGCGGGCTGTCGATGGGGCTTGGGGTGGGCAGGTGGAGACTGGGGACTGTGGCACCGGCAGCCTGAGTTGTGATGGGGGAGGGGCAGCGGTGGCCTTGGGGGGGGGCAGCAGCAGCGAGGCCCGCCTGGGGCCTGGCTTAGTCTCTCGGTGGCCCTGGGTGGGTGCAGTGCACTGCAGACAGGTGGACTCAGGCCCATACCTCCCCCTACCTGTTATACCTGTGGTGGAAACTGTGAGCCCTCCAAAACTTACCAGAAACCCACTGAACCCACATATAGGTGCCTCCTTCATCCATAAGGGCTATTGTAGTGATGTATGGTTGGTAGTAGTAGGTTTTGGGGGGCTCAGCAGACAAGATAAGGGAACAATGGTGAGATGTGTACCTGGGAGCATTTTTTTAAGTGCACCATTTCTCTCCTGGGATGTCTGTGTGGCCAAAATGCTGGCTCCTCCTACATCCCAATGGCTTGATTTTGTGCATTTTTCACTTAGACGTTTTTTTTTTTAATGGACCAAAAAGATAAACGCATAAAGCACAAAACATCTAGTGAATAGCCATTTTTGAAATAAAATACTTTTTTTTTTTTTTTTCAAAAATGGCTATATTCCCCACTTGAATTTTGGATGTTTTTAGCAAAACATCCAAAGTTGGACTTAGACGTCATATCAAAAATGTCCCTCTATGTAACTTTGTAAGTCTTTCTGCTTTGAAGAACCTCATAATGTGTCCTGTCAACTGGACTCTGTATTTGGTAACAAGATCCTGTAACCTTCTGGAGTTGTTTGCCATCAGTTTCTTATCATTTGTGATGTGATCTCGGTTAGTCACACCTAAGATTGTTCTCAGGCATTGCTGCTGAAATACATCTTGTGTCTTTTCTGTCTTAGTTGATATCTTCCAGGTTTTGTTGGCCTATAGTGGAGTAGTACAGGCACAATTTTGTTTTCCTACTGATCAATTTTTCTGAGTGCAATTGACAAAATGCTGCTGCTGCCTTTCTAATTCTACAATTCACGTCTGCCTTGATGTCACCATTGTTTGGCAATACGCTGCCATGATTGGAAAATCATTCTACATTATGGACCAAATTCTATAACTAGCACCAAAAAAACAGCGCTGAAAGTTAGGTGCCATTACAGAATATGCTTAGCGCTGGTGTGAAACCTGACATCAACATTAGGCATAGATCCCCCTTATTCTATAACAGTGCATATAAATTGTAGGAACTCACTTGATCTGTTCATGCCCCTCCCATGGCCATGCCCCCTTTTTGGAGCCATGCATAAAATTTGCGAGCAGATCCCTGTGACTAAAAATACATGTGTAATTTCAATTAATGCCAATCCAATAACTGATTATTAACACCTTATTATCATCACTAGTTAGCTAGTTATTCAACTAAATTGCACACACAAACTGGGTGCATGCCCAAATTTGTACATGCAATTTTATATACTCTTGGGCCAATGCCTTTAGGATGAAACTGAACAAAGAAAAAACACAATGCCTAATCCTCTCATCTCAGCATTCTGCACTCCCCCCATCTAATCTCACCACCTCCAGCACTACAATCCCCATTTCTGACAACCTGAAAATCCTTGGAGTGACGCTAGACAACCACCTTTCCCTCGAGAATCAAGCCACATCCACCACAAAGAAAATGTTCACAATGATGTGGATATTGAAACGCGTAAAACCATATCTACCCCTAAAAACATTCCAGAATTTGGTGCAATCCACAGTACTTACCCACATCGATTACTGTAACAGTATTTTCTTAGGCTCCAAAGCCCACATCCTGAAAAAACTTCACACTGTCCAAAATACAGCAGCGAGACTCATCTTTGGCAAATCACGTTTTGAGAGTGCAACTCCTCTCCGTGCAAAACTACACTGGCTCCCCATCAAAGAACATATCAACTTCAAAGCCCACACACTAATCCACAAGATAATACACAGCAAATCTCCGGACTATATGATAAATCTGGTTGACCTCCCAGCAAGAAACATGTCTGTATCTTCGCGAAATTACCTCAACCTGCACTACCCCAACTGTAAAGGTCTCAAGTACAAAACTTATTATGGATCCAATTTCTCCTTCCTGGGCAGCCAACTCTGGAACGCCCTCCCTAGACCTATCCGATCAATCTATGACCATTTACCATTCAGGAAAGCACTAAAAACCCTCAAGCAAGCCTACCCAAAGGACCCAGATTAATCTTATGAACCCATCTACCTAACATATACCGAAGAGACAACGACATTGAGCCAGACTATATCTCCCACCTTACCCCCCTCTCTATCGCCGATCTCTACCTACCCATCCATTCTATTACTATGATATACTTAATTTCTTACCTTATCTAACAAAATTCTGTATTACCTATTACTGTGTAAGCCACATTGAACCTGCGGGATACAAATGTAATAAATAAATACACCATTTATAGAATTTCAGGGTATTTGTCTATGGCAGCTAGTTCCAAACTAACATAAGCTTGTCTTTTTTTCCAATATTTATCATCATCATTCCTACTTTTCCAGAGTCTCTTCTAATCTAGTTGTGAAGGTTGGTAAACTCTCTCTTGACTCCCCCGATAAGGCTATTTGCATATAAAGATCAAGGGATTCAACTTACAGGGTAGAGGAGTGTCAGGAAATCATAGGCAACATAAAGAGAAATCACTTTGGAAAAGATTTCTGCAGCATCCCACAAGCCTCCGTTGTTCACAGTTCTGCATTTCTATTTGCACAGTGAGAGGTAACAGTTACCACTTTACAACAGTGACTTTTTCTCGTTATGAACTTGCAGTTTGCAACATTATCCATGTTTCTGAAGTCAATAACATTTCTCATATTCCTCTAAGTGACAGGCACATAACACTATACACAAAAATAACTGAGTAAAACAATTCATCCAATATGCAGCTTGATATGTTAGGGTAGGTTAATAACATTTTTTTTATTATTATTAGGAGTTCCAGTAGCTGTTTTTGATGCCGGAGAAAGCTGGGATCTTTGTCAGTTGTCACACCTTTTATTGTGCACAAACCACAAACAGGATGGTGTTGCAATTCCTGAGCTTTTCAGTGCACACCTACTATCCCTTCTTCAGTTGCCGTTAATGAAAAGTGTGATCTTGACAGCTCAGGCTCTGCACCCTACCAACCAATCAAGAGTGTATGTGTATATTATATGTAAATCATAAACATATGCAGTCTGGCTAGAGAATGACATGGGGACAAAGTTTGTCCCCGTCCCATCCTGTCCCTGCAGGCTCTGTCTCCATCCCCAACCTGTTCCCGCAGGCCCTGTTTCTGTTCTTGCTCCGTCCCTGCAGGTCCTGCCCCCTTCCCATCCCTGTAGGCTCTGTCCGCATCTGCAGAAGCCTCAAACACTTAAGATTTTATTTTTAATTCTTTTTTATGAGTATAAAAAGGAACCATATGCTATGTAACTGTTGTTTATATATCACAAATAGAAAACAATAAAAACAATGAGCAAATATAATACCCCCACCACCACCATCCAACCCCAACGATAGCGGACTTCTACTACCCAAAGGAATCCTAATCCACTCTCTTAAAATGTCCAAGGGATGCAAAATACAACCTGTTCTGTATGCCCTAGCGGGGGAGAAATATGCCCTATGAAACACTGTTATGATATTTTAATCTGTGGATGAATAAGTCATCAACAATCTCAGGGTTCAG
Source organism: Microcaecilia unicolor (assembly GCF_901765095.1). Taxonomy (NCBI): domain Eukaryota; kingdom Metazoa; phylum Chordata; class Amphibia; order Gymnophiona; family Siphonopidae; genus Microcaecilia; species Microcaecilia unicolor. Next base: position 101,667 of record NW_021963120.1, on the reverse strand, counting down.
TCTAGCTCTCCTGTCTTCCATAGTCCTTCCTGAAATAGAAGATGCCATCTTAGAAGATGTGCTGGTAGCAGGAATGTACAGGATCCCCCATGCAAATTTTGCTAGTTGTGGCCAGCATGTTTGCTTGTTTTTCCAAAAAATCTAAATATCGTCATCTGCATCACTCAAACTTAAATAAAAGTCCAGTTTATTAACAGGCTTCAAAGTAGAAAATGACACAGGGACAAAGTTTGTCCCCATCTCCTTGGGCTCTGTCTTCATCCCTGCCCCATCCCCACAGGATCTGTCCCCATCCCATCCTCTCAGGCTGTGTTCCCATTCCCGTCCCCACAGTTAGCGCGGGTCCCTTTCCCCATGCCATTCTCTAAGTCTGGCTCACTCACTGATGCAGTGCTTGTACCCTTTCCACTGCTCTGCAGCAGCAGTAATGCATGCTGTAAAGAAACAGTGTGTTTTAAGCCTGTAAAATGTATTGGATATTTTCCTGTCTTAAATATGTCTGAAATGTATTTCTACTGTTTGACCAGCAGATGGTGCATGTTTATGATTAAAGTTATTACAGAGGACTGACTTTTCTTTCTTTTAGTTGGTACACAGATAATAGGAAGTTCATGTAGTGATGTAACCAGTTTTTCTTTGGAACTTGACTGTTCTGGGCTCTGATTGGCCTGAGTTTTGAAATTACCCAGCAGTGGCTGGCTGTTGCTTCAGTCTTAGCCTGGAAGAAGAGGAAGACAGATCTCTTTGCTAAGGCTCTGTGAACAACTATATGTCCTGACCTCCCAGGTACTATTTAGACAGTATATAGATGTTTAGTTAGTTTTCTAATTGATCCATTTTTCAGTTACTTGTTACTGTTTGCTATTTGCACATTTTTGTCCACTGTTCAATATTTTTATGAGAATAAACTCAGTTGTTTGTTTGTTCATTCTGTCTGTCTGGACTGATAAAGAATCCTGGCGGTTTGTGTGTGTTGGGTCTGTGAGTGCTTTCTGGGAACTGAGGGCCACTGCGAGTGTGGATATAATTTGGGAGCAGGAGACTCGCCCCGAAGCGGTTGTGACCCAGTCGGTGGCAGGGTCACCAAGAGACAGGGCCAGGGCCTGGGCAAAGCCTCTGGGGCCCCAGCCCTGCCACCACCACCCTGCCCCCCAAGGACACCATGTCGCAGTCCCCAGTCTCCACCCACCCACCCCCCAGCCCCATCGACAGCCCCCTCTGTCCACCACCGGGCCCCCTGCATTCAAATCACAGTGCCTCACCTCCATGTGAAAGCACAGCGGCAGATCGCCTCCCTTCGGGCCTTCCCTCCCTGTGGCCCGCCCTCACGGAAACAGAAAATTAAATCAGATGAGGGCGGGCCACAGGGAGGGAAGGCCCAAAGAGAGGCGATCTGCTGTTGCGCTTTCACACAGAGGTGAGGCGCTGTGATTTGAATGCAGGGGGCCCGGTGGTGGATGGAGGGGGGCAGTCGATGGAGCCAAGGGGGTGGGTGGGTGAGACCAGGGACTGCAGTGCCAGGCCCCCTTGGAGGCCCAGGCCCAGGGAATTTTGCCCCCCCCGCCCCCCTCTCAGCGGCTCTGGTCAGTGGGAGGAGAGTACTAGTGTAGAGCACAAGTGGTAGGTGAGCTGTGCTGGGGATAGACTTTCTGAGTAGCTGCAGGGTAACCCCAGTCAGGTGGCTAGGTTTTCTGTGACAACTACTAAGGAAAATGGGTAGAGAGGTCAGATAGGGGAGGGGGCCACTGGACTACCAGGGAAATGTTCCAAAGTGTGGGTAAGGGAGATGATTGGGTCATCAGAGAGGGGGGCACCAGAGCAGCAAGGAATTGAATGCCAAATAACCAGAGCAGGGTGGTTGGATTTGGAGAGGGGGTGGAGAAGAGGGGTGCTGGAAGACACCTACTACTCTCAACTAACCCTTCTATGCTGCCCCAGACCTCGTGAATGTTTTTTTTCACATGCTTCAGGATAGCAAATCACCACATTTGCACACAGTGTGTGGTGAGGGTCTGTGCACTAAAACCCTTTCTGCATTGCCATCTCATGTGTTAAATCCACAGTAACTGTGCAGAATATTTTCTGCATTTGCCCCTCTATATACCACTTGGACCTGTCTGCCAGATGAGGCAGTGTAGTAAATTTAAATAAATATAAACATAGAGAAAATGACAATGGAAGCTCACCAATAAGAAAACAAGTCAATGCATTCCACGGCTCAAAGCAGGGCAGGCCAAAATGATTCATTATATCCTCATCACCCAATTTGGCCCTGTTTAGTCTCACACAGATTGTCTGCTTCTGCTTTAAAGAGCAAATATTTTGTTCAGCTGCTTGCTCAAGTAGCAAATTGCTTCAGCCTTGTTTGCAGCTGCAAAATGAAGCCATTCACCTACAAGGAGTACTGCATAAACCACTTATACCTCATACGATCACTATACAACTTTGTATTTGTTATCCACTGACTGGGCAAACGCCTTTGACGGTACTATGTAAGCCACATTGAGCCTGCAAATAGGTGGGAAAATGTGGGGTACAAATGCAATAAATAAATAAATAAACATGGAGGTTATCATCAAGTAAACATACAGTTTGAGTGTGGCTGGTCACAAATTGTTCAAAAAATAAGATTTTTGATAACAGTCAACAGGGCCGTGCCTAGGGTCTCTGGCGCCCCCCTGCAGACTATCAGTTGGCGCCCCCCCCCCCCCCCCCCCCCGGTGAAAATGATCGCTCACCACTTGCTACACTGACAGGAATTGTCAGCAATATTCTTAGAAACAAATTGCTATACATTGCAAAATAAGATAGCAGATGTAAATTCTCAAAGTAGACATATTCCAAACGCTAAAATGAAAATAAAATGATTTTTTTCTACCTTTGTTGTCTGGTGACTTTCTTTTTCCGATCATGCTGGCCCAGTATCTGAGTCTGCTGCTATCTGTCCTCTTAACTCCATTTCCAGGGCTTCCTTTCCATTTATTTCTTTACTTTCCTCCTTTCTTCTTCATTTCTTGCTCTAGATCCATTTCCAGCAATTTCTTCTCTCTCCCTGGGTCCTGTCCTCCCATCCATGTCCATCCTTGTCCCTCTCTGCCCTTCCCTCCTCCATCCATAGCCAGCAATCCTCCTCTCTCCTCTCCCCTCCATTTCCAGCAAATTGTCCTCTCCCTGGGCCCCCATGTCCATCCTTGTCCCCCTCTGCCCTTCCCTCCTCCATCCATAGCCAGCAATCCTTCTCTCTCCCCTCCCCTCCATTTCCAGCAAATTGTCCTCTCCCTGGGCCCCCATGTCCATCCTTGTCCCTCTCTGCCCTTCCCTCCTCCATCCATAGCCAGCAATCCTCCTCCCCTCCCCTCCATTTCCAGCAATTTGTCCTCTCCTTGGGCCCCCATGTCCATCCTTGTCCCTCTCTGCCCTTCCCTCCTCCATCCATAGCCAGCAATCCTCCTCCCCCTCCCCTCCATTTCCAGCAATTTGTCCTCTCCTTGGGCCCCCATGTCCATCCTTGTCCCTCTCTGCCCTTCCCTCCTCCATCCATAGCCAGCAATCCTCCTCTCTCCCCTCCCCTCCATTTCCAGCAAATTGTCCTCTCCCTGGGCCCCCATGTCCATCCTTGTCCCTCTCTGCCCTTCCCTCCTCCATCCATAGCCAGCAATCCTCCTCCCCTCCCCTCCATTTTCAGCAATTTGTCCTCTCCTTGGGCCCCCAATGTCCATCCTTGTCCCTCTCTGCCCTTCCCTCCTCCATCCATAGCCAGCAATCCTCCTCTCTCCCCTCCCCTCCATTTCCAGCAAATTGTCCTCTCCCTGGGCCCCCCATGTCCATCCTTGTCCCCCTCTGCCCTTCCCTCCTCCATCCATAGCCAGCAATCCTCCTCTCTCCCCTCCCCTCCATTTCCAGCAAATTGTCCTCTCCCTGGGCCCCCATGTCCATCCTTGTCCCCCTCTGCCCTTCCCTCCTCCATCCATAGCCAGCAATCCTCCTCTCTCCCCTCCCCTCCATTTCCAGCAAATTGTCCTCTCCGTGGGCCCCCATGTCCATCCTTGTCCCTCTCTGCCCTTCCCTCCTCCATCCATAGCCAGCAATCCTCCTCTCTCCCCTCCCCTCCATTTCCAGCAAATTGTCCTCTCCCTGGGCCCCCATGTCCATCCTTGTCCCCCTCTGCCCTTCCCTCCTCCATCCATAGCCAGCAATCCTCCTCTCTCCCCTCCCCTCCATTTCCAGCAAATTGTCCTCTCCCTGGGCCCCCATGTCCATCCTTGTCCCTCTCTGCCCTTCCCTCCTCCATCCATAGCCAGCAATCCTCCTCCCCTCCCCTCCATTTTCAGCAATTTGTCCTCTCCTTGGGCCCCCATGTCCATCCTTGTCCCTCTCTGCCCTTCCCTCCTCCATCCATAGCCAGCAATCCTCCTCTCTCCCCTCCCCTCCATTTCCAGCAAATTGTCCTCTCCCTGGGCCCCCATGTCCATCCTTGTCCCCCTCTGCCCTTCCCTCCATCCATAGCCAGCAATCCTCCTCTCTCCCCTCCCCTCCATTTCCAGCAAATTGTCCTCTCCCTGGGCCCCCATGTCCATCCTTGTCCCCCTCTGCCCTTCCCTCCTCCATCCATAGCCAGCAATCCTCCTCTCTCCCCTCCCCTCCATTTCCAGCAAATTGTCCTCTCCGTGGGCCCCCATGTCCATCCTTGTCCCTCTCTGCCCTTCCCTCCTCCATCCATAGCCAGCAATCCTCCTCTCTCCCCTCCCCTCCATTTCCAGCAAATTGTCCTCTCCCTGGGCCCCCATGTCCATCCTTGTCCCCCTCTGCCCTTCCCTCCTCCATCCATAGCCAGCAATCCTCCTCTCTCCCCTCCCCTCCATTTCCAGCAAATTGTCCTCTCCCTGGGCCCCCATGTCCATCCTTGTCCCTCTCTGCCCTTCCCTCCTCCATCCATAGCCAGCAATCCTCCTCCCCTCCCCTCCATTTTCAGCAATTTGTCCTCTCCTTGGGCCCCCATGTCCATCCTTGTCCCTCTCTGCCCTTCCCTCCTCCATCCATAGCCAGCAATCCTCCTCTCTCCCCTCCCCTCCATTTCCAGCAAATTGTCCTCTCCCTGGGCCCCCATGTCCATCCTTGTCCCCCTCTGCCCTTCCCTCCATCCATAGCCAGCAATCCTCCTCTCTCCCCTCCCCTCCATTTCCAGCAAATTGTCCTCTCCCTGGGCCCCCATGTCCATCCTTGTCCCCCTCTGCCCTTCCCTCCTCCATCCATAGCCAGCAATCCTCCTCTCTCCCCTCCCCTCCATTTCCAGCAAATTGTCCTCTCCGTGGGCCCCCATGTCCATCCTTGTCCCTCTCTGCCCTTCCCTCCTCCATCCATAGCCAGCAATCCTCCTCTCTCCCCTCCCCTCCATTTCCAGCAAATTGTCCTCTCCCTGGGCCCCCATGTCCATCCTTGTCCCCCTCTGCCCTTCCCTCCTCCATCCATAGCCAGCAATCCTCCTCTCTCCCCTCCCCTCCATTTCCAGCAAATTGTCCTCTCCCTGGGCCCCCATGTCCATCCTTGTCCCCCTCTGCCCTTCCCTCCTCCATCCATAGCCAGCAATCCTCCTCTTCCCCTCCCCTCCATTTCCAGCAAATTGTCCTCTCCGTGGGCCCCCATGTCCATCCTTGTCCCTCTCTGCCCTTCCCTCCTCCATCCATAGCCAGCAATCCTCCTCTCTCCTCTCCCCTCCATTTCCAGCAAATTGTCCTCTCCCTGGGCCCCCATGTCCATCCTTGTCCCCCTCTGCCCTTCCCTCCTCCATCCATAGCCAGCAATCCTCCTCTCTCCCCTCCCCTCCATTTCCAGCAAATTGTCCTCTCCCTGGGCCCCCATGTCCATCCTTGTCCCTCTCTGCCCTTCCCTCCTCCATCCATAGCCAGCAATCCTCCTCTCTCCCCTCCCCTCCATTTCCAGCAAATTGTCCTCTCCGTGGGCCCCCATGTCCATCCTTGTCCCTCTCTGCCCTTCCCTCCTCCATCCATAACCAGCAATCCTCCTCTCTCTCCCTTCCCCTCCATTTCCAGCAAATTGTCCTCTCCCTGGGCCCCCATGTCCATCCTTGTCCCCCTCTGCCCTTCCCTCCTCCATCCATAGCCAGCAATCCTCCTCCCCTCCCCTCCATTTTCAGCAATTTGTCCTCTCCTTGGGCCCCCATGTCCATCCTTGTCCCTCTCTGCCCTTCCCTCCTCCATCCATAGCCAGCAATCCTCCTCTCTCCCCTCCCCTCCATTTCCAGCAAATTGTCCTCTCCCTGGGCCCCCATGTCCATCCTTGTCCCCCTCTGCCCTTCCCTCCTCCATCCATAGCCAGCAATCCTCCTCTCTCCCCTCCCCTCCATTTCCAGCAAATTGTCCTCTCCGTGGGCCCCCATGTCCATCCTTGTCCCCCTCTGCCCTTCCCTCCTCCATCCATAGCCAGCAATCCTCCTCTCTCCCCTCCCCTCCATTTCCAGCAAATTGTCCTCTCCCTGGGCCCCCATGTCCATCCTTGTCCCTCTCTGCCCTTCCCTCCTCCATCCATAACCAGCAATCCTCCTCTCTCTCCCTTCCCCTCCATTTCCAGCAAATTGTCCTCTCCCTTCACGCGATTCGCGAACCGCTTAGCACTGCTTAAAAAAAAAATTACACATCAGCAGGAACAGGCTGCTTCAGCCAATCCCAGGGGCCTTCCTTCAGCGTGTTCTGCCCAAGGGCTGAAGGAAGGCTCCTGGGATTGGCTGAAGCAGCCTGTTCCTGCTGACGTGTAAATTTTTTTTTTAAGCAGTGCTAAGCGGCAGCGCGGTTCGCAAATCGCGTGAAGGGGGGGTGGGGGGGTGGGACGACGCGACGGCAACGAAGAGGAGAAACAAGAGAAGTGCTGCGTGTGCCGGTAAGCTGCTCAAAGGCACAGGGGACGCCGTCAACACTGCCAGGTGGGGACCGGAGCCGGTTTTAAAGGTCATGGTTGGGCTGGGGAGGCTTAGCCTCCCCAAGCCTCTTATACGGGGCGCCTATGCCTCTGCTCTTTCCTCCGCACCCTGGGGCCTTTAAATCTTTTACTTCCGGTCGCAGCAGCGTCAGTGAAAGCGGAGCGCTGCCGACATCTCCCTTCGCGCTCTTGGTTCCCTCAGTGTCCGCCTTCTTCTAGAAGGCGGGACACTGAGGGAACCAATGAGTGCAAGGGAAGGGAGACGTCGGCAGCGCTTTCACTGACGCTGCTGCGACCAGGTAAAAGATTTAAAGGCCTCGGCGGCGCGGGGCGAGAGTAAGCACCGCGGCGGCGCCCTCCAGAGGTGGGCGCCCCCCTGCGGCGCTTACCCCGCTTACCGCATCGGCACGGCCCTGACAGTCAAATATATGCATTGGTGAAATTGGGATTAGTTCCTTTGACTACAGAATCTACTTGTTGGTTTCTGGGAGCTTTCCTTGTCTTTCAATTGTATTAAACAGCATCACACGTCCCGAACATCCTTTCTTTTTATGCCACAAGATTCTGATCTGCTTCTCTTCATCATACAAAAAGAATATAAATAAAAATAAGCAGTTAAGGGTTTGTTTGTTTTTTAACTATTTAAGAATATTGCCATTGCCCTGCAAGGCCAAAAGCCCTGTTAAATAAAGAAACCTGGACTAGAGTTCACATGAATAAGCTGGATAAGGTATATGTGTTATCTCTGCTAGTGCAAAAGAGAGTGCAAGCCACCATGGCTGTTCTTGCATTAAAAGTTTTATTATCATGTTCCTAGTGAAAAGCGGATGTGGGGAACCACAGAATGTTGTATAACAGTTGTGGCTTCTAAATTTACTTTTTGATTTCCCATTAAGTAGTAACAGGAGTCAAATAATTTCAACGTATATTTTAAACTTATCTTTCGTTCTCTGTATCATTCAGACTGACAGAGGCAGCAGAATCTGTTTCTGGTTGAGGGTGCCAAGCTCTGACCCAACTCCTAGCTTCCACCCTGGATTTCTCACTTCACATTTACACTTAGTCATTAAATCATATACGGGTAAATTCTCAAAAGGTCACAGAAATGTAGGTGCCAGCATGATGCATGCTAAGACAAGTTCTATAATGGCAGTTTTGCATGCAATTGCTAACATAGAAATACTAGTTTAAGTCTGCATTTAGGTGTCTAACTGTAGGCGCAATGCTAGCAAAAATAGTCATGCCTTAATGTAGGCAGGTATGTAAATGCTAGTCCTATATAATTATTCTCACCTCCAATGTTCTGAAGCTGCCTGGAACCGTGGCTTCCGCCGGAGGTGGTCTGCGTCGTGCAGTAGATAGCACTGACATCACTGGCCTGGAAGCATTGAAGAGCAAGCAGGCTCAGTGAGTCTGCTGCCTTCCCTTCTCTTCACTCTGACTCTGGTCCCGCCCTTGCGGAAACAGGAAATGAGGGCGGGACCAGAGTCAGAGCTCAGAGAACGGAAGGCAGCAGACTCGCTGAGCCTGCTCGCTCTTCAATGCTGGCGCCGGGACACCGGTAAGAGGGGGGAGAAGGGGGTTGGCGATTTTGCAGGGGGGGTGTCGGAGGGGAGGAAACGGGCCCGTGGGACTTGCAGGGGGACACAGGCAGAGAGTGGGGGGGGGGGGGAAGGAAAACCTTGCTAGCGCCCGTTTCCTTACCTACAGAAACGGGCCATTTTTAATAGTATTCTATAACCACACATGGATCTGCCTGACATGCCCCAGCCCACACCCCCTTGAAGTTGTGTGCTCTGGAATTTGAGGGCCCGATGATCAAAACTCCAGCACGGTACAGAAAAGCATTGGAAAAACAATGCTGACTCAGCGCAGCATAAGAGCTCCCTAATGCTCAATGCTAATGGCATGCAAATATAGCCTTGCTGTTAACGTTGAGCATTAGGAAGTAGGGGGAACACGCCCAGCACATGTGCAGTCTGACTAGGGAGCAGGGAGCCCTGGTTCTCCAACCCTCGGATCCTGTATATGGAAAGAAAGCCTTCTGGCTCAGAAGGACACCTTTGGGAACAATCAAAGCTGCTGTCACCTCTCTGCCTCCCCCATCCCTGCAGGAATAAAAGTGAAACCCCGCACAGAACCCGAGCACTGAAGCTAGCAGCAGACGTGATGGGTTAATAAGGCACCTTCTTGTGGTTTGGGCTGCCCTTGAGTGGATTTGGGCAAGTTTGGCTTCCTCCTTTCAGGCATGCCCCATGATCTTCTGCTGCTGTCTAATAACCTAACACCAGTTCTGAGCTGATGTAAGGTTTCATGCGGTAAGGGTGCCTTTATTTCCCTGCACTGTTCTCTGTGCATTGTAGGGAATAGGAAATAACCTTATTTTGTCTACATTCATGTAATTACGCAGTCCTTTGGCACGCTTATTGTTCCCTGCACTTGAGCACTCCGACCATTCTGGGCTAGCAAATGCAGGTGCTAGCAGTGGCATAGCTACAGGTGGGCCAATTTGGACTCAGGCCCACCCAAAATTGTGGCACTCTTGCTGTGGCTGATGGGAATCCCCAAACCCCACCAGCTGAAGATTTCCTCCTCAGGCAGCCAATGCTCTTCCAAACGGCAACAGGCACCACACACTGGCCCCTCTGCACATGCTCAGTTTTCACCTATGTGGAAGCACTGACATGTATGGACTACTGGCAGCGGTGTCAGCTCAAGTCAAGTGCTGCCAGCTGCTGTTTGGAAGAGCACTGGCTGCCAGAGGAGGAAATCTTCAGTTGGTTCAGTTTGGGGATCCCCACCAGCTCAGGTATTTAATATTTTGTATTTGAGGATAGGGGAGAGGAAGAATGCAGAGAGCAGAGTGGAGGGGGGCCAGGAGGGGCTGAATTCCGTGCCCATCCATTTTGAGCTCAGGCCCATCCAAAATTGGCTGTCTGGCTATGCCCCTGGGCGCTAGTCCAGCACTAATGGCCTGTAGCACCCGCGTTTGGTTCTGAGCTTCGGGGCCTGAATGTGCAATTTACCGAATAGTGACTATTACTTGTCAACTACTTACAATTCCAAAAATTGCTAAAAACTCATTTCTTCACCGGTTCATTCCAGAATTCATTCCATTAGTTAATATAACAATAACCAGTTCATAATCTTGTCTCTTTTCTGTATTGCAAATCTATCAGTATGTACACTATTGTAGTTTATTGGCTAATCTGTTCATTTTAGCCACTTTATCATACTACTTCACTATTGTTGAAATTTAAACTTTTCATTTTTAATCTAAACTGTAAGCCACATTGAATTCCAGCTTGTTTTCAGGATAATGTGGGATATGAATGTCATATATACATACATAAATAAATTAGTTATCAGCTGATTACATGCACAACTGCCCTTATTCTATAACTTGCATGTGCAAATTTGGGCATTAGTCACAAGTTTGGGCACACAACCTTCTAAAATCAGGGAGATAACAAGCGTATATTCAAATCAATCTCATGCATATTCATTGTGGAAATCTTGAAAACCCAACAGGGCTGTGGTCCTTGATGACTGTGATTGTTACTAAAGATGAATTAACACCTAACATTCCTTGATCTACCTGCAAATTTTAGCAAACATGATCGTGTCATTTTATAGCAGTTTAGCGTGTACACTACGACTTTTGTGAACAAACAGCTTTAGTACACAGGCCTCATAATACTATATTAGTATATTACAGTGGTTCCCAAACATAGTCCTGGAGGCAACCCAGTCAGTCAGGCTTTCAGGATACCCACAATGAATATTCAGGAGAGAAATTTGCATGCATTGGAGGCAGTGCATGCAAATCTCTCTCATGAATATTCATTGTGGGTATCCCAAAAACCTGACTGACTGGGTTGCCTCCAGGACTATGTTTGGGAACCATTGGTATATTAATGTTAGCAATTGCTATTAGAGATGTACATGGCAAAAAAAAAAAAAAACAGTTCAGTTATTTTTGGTTTAAGTGATTGTGATTTTCTTGTGTTTTGGTTATTTTTTTTTTTTCACTTATTAGTGTTTTTGCATACATTATGTACTCAGTTCTAAAATGGTGCCCAAATTTGGGCACTGATAAAATTTAGTGCTAAGTGCTATTCTATAAACAGAACTCAGAGTTTGGCGCCAGGCTCTGCGCCCAAAAGGATTTATACCAACTGAAACCTGATGTAAATTCTCACACCCAATTAGTTGCGAATCTCTCTTATTTTGTAAATTGCGTGCAAATTCCAGGAATGCCCTGATCCACCTATGCCCCTCCCCTGGCTGTGCCCTCTTTTCGGATCCATGTGTATAATGCTGTGAAACTTAGACAAAATGTGGCAACAGTGTTGATTCTTAATGCAGGCCAATGATCACAATCCAAATATTAAAGGAACCTTACAATTTAATAAGCAGATGGCCCAGTTAGACCCCAGTCCTTATGGGGAAGAAGGAGGAAACTCAAGGGAATAGAAAAGTAACTAAGTCAGTGGTTCCCAAACCTGGTCCTAGAGGCACCGCAGCCAATCAGGTTTTCAGGACATCCACAATGAATATTCATGAGACAGATCTGCATGCAGTGGAGGGGCTTGGAGCCTCTCGTCAGCCAGTGCATTAATTTTGAGGGGACCAGGTCCCCAAGGCCCCCCTTCCCCCCTCCGGTGGTTATGCACTGGCTTCTACAGTTAAGTTGCAACCTTAGTAAAACTACATATTCCTGGCCTCTTGACAAAATAACACAAATTCCTCAACTGTACTACTCCTCCAGAGGCACTCTTCTCCTGCATTTTCCTTGTCAGGTTCAAATATTTGGCCTATGCAGTTTGCTTAAAAAGAGATTATTATTATTTTTTTTTTTTTTCAAAGCATGACTTAGAAAGGAAGAGTAATCTGCTGGTTAGGGTATTTGATTACAAAGGAGCAGTGATCCTGCGACATCTCTTTCAAGGGTCCTTCTGTGTGACCTTCAACAAGGTACTTTCTCTTTGTGCTTCAGTTTTTCTATGACTTACTGGGAGAAAACTGCATTTGTTTTATTCTGGTTGTCCCAGCCAAGACACTTAGTGCTCCTTTTACAAAGCCGCACTAGCAAACGAAGTCCATAAGAACTGATTGGACTTCATTGCATTTGCCACAGCAGAATCGCTAGTGTGGCTTTGTAAAAGGAGCCCTTCAAATCCAATTGACATTAGGCTGTTTGCAAGAAAGTAAAAGTTATTTTCAAAACATTATAAATGAGTTTAAACATAATTTTAGTAGACAGACAAGCAGAATTTAAATTTCTCCCTGATGTGCATTTCAACGGAGTAGAAGAATAGGCTAATGTTTAGTGCAGTGACCTGAGAACCAAGGGAACTGGGTTTGATTCCCACTGCAGCGCCTTGTGATTCAGGGCAAGTCACTTAGCTCTCCATTGCCCCAGGTACAAAATGAGCACCTGCATATAATATGTAAACCGCTTTGATTATAACCACACAAAGGCAGTATATGAAATCCCATGCCTTTGATTCTCCAAAAGAATCTTCTAAGATTATTTTGATTCCAGTCAAAATTCTAATTTTTTCCATTCAACATATCAAAGTGCATATATGTAACCGGGAGACCATCTCTACTTTTTATTTTAGAATTAATGGTGGTGAGCAGCACATATAGATATGACACTATTTCACTATTGGTTAACCAATAAAAACTATAGGGTAATGGTGTAGATCAGTGTTTCCCAAGTCCAGTCCTGGAGTACCCCTTGCCAGTCAGGTTTTCAGGATATCCACAATAAATATGCATGAACTTGATCTGCATACATTGCCTTGCCTCTATTATTTGCAAATCTCTTTCATGTATATTCATTGTGGATATCCTGAAAACCTGACTTGCAAGGGGTACTCCAGGACCGGACTTGGGAAACACTGGTGTAGGTATTCAGCTTGAGGCAGTCAGTAGTTTTTAAGCTGCTCACAGCAACTGGCTGAATTAACCCTGGATATTCAGGTCCTGAGCCATGTCTGAGCTCTGCCATTCAATATCTGGGTATGTGGAGTAACCCAGAAATCTACCAAGCCAATATTCAGACCGGTGTCTAGTTAGTTCAGTGTTGGCTCCACCCAGGCACTAACCAGAGGGTGCTTGAGTGGTCACAGGCAGTATTCAGTTGCAATGCCTGCTTAAGTGGCTCAGCAGGGTTTAATCAGGTCAGAGCCTCACTTGCCTCTTTAAACCCATTTGAATATCAGGATTTTTGCCCTATGTTAGTAGCTCCTCACACTGTTCTTACACACACACACATATATTTAACACATTTTGTTTTTATTGCTATGTATGCACATACTTGTTTATCACCAGTGTAATGTATTCCATTCTTGCCCCATCCAGACTAAAAATTTCTCTCAACCGATATATTTCTATCACGTCAATATTCAAAGCAATTTAACCAGACAGAAATGACTCTTGGCTGGTTAAATCACTTGTTTGGGCTAACCGGTCATTTTCAGTGGCACTTAACTGGTTAGTGCCACTGAAAATGGCCATTTAGTGCCAGTGTGCGGCAGAGGACAAAAAAAGCAAACAGTATGCTAGGAATTATTAGGAAGGGGATGCAAAATAGGATCGGCAGAATTATAATGTCTCTGTATCGCTCCACAGTGTGACCTAACCTTTATTGCGTCCAGTTCTGGTTGCTGTATCTCAAAAAAGATATAGCAGAATTAGAAAAGATTCAAAGGGCAACCAAAATGGTAAAGGGGATGGAATTCCTCCCATAAGAGGAAAAGTTAAAGAGGTTAGGGCTCTTCAGCTTGGAATAGATGGCTGAATATGATTGAGGTCTATAAAATCCTGAGTGCTGTAGAATGGGTACAAGTGAATCAATTTTTCACGCTTTCAAAAAGTACAAAGACCAGGGGACACTCAATGAAATTACATGGAAATACTTAAAACAAATTGGAGGAAATATTTTTTCACTCAAAGCATAGTTAAGCTCTGGAACTTGCTGCCAGAGGATGTGGTAATGACAGTTAGTGTATCTGGGTTCAAAAAAAGGTTTGGACAAGTTCCTAGAGTAAGAGTCCATAGTCTGCTATTGAAATGGACATGGGGAAGCCACTGCTTGCTCCGAGACTGGTAGCATGGAATGTTGCTACTAACTGGGTTTCTGCCAGGTACTTGTGACCTGAATTGGCCACTGTTGGAAGCAGGATACTGGGCTAAATGGACCATTGGTCTGACCCATTATGGCTATTCTAATGCTCTAAACTACAAACTAGCTTTTTAGGGGCATTCCAGAGTGGAGTCAGCACTTGGCCGGTTAAGTGTTGATATTGAACACTTAACTGGCCAGGCTAACCATATAAATAGGACCACATAAAAGTCAGTCCTACCTTCATGTGGTAACCCATTGTTGGTTAAGTGCTGAATATTGGACTTAACTGGCTATGCGTTCACCGGCTCTGCAAAACTGGATATTCAATTCTGAAGCACGGACAGGGCCTAGCACTGAATATCTGGGAATAACATTGGTGGCAGTCAACAAAATGCTGAGTGCCAATAGCTGAATATCGACTCCTATATTATACATTCTATTTTACATAGAACATAGAGGTCTTAATTGAGATTGTTTGACATGCGGAATTCCAGTGGTATTTTAAATAGTGATCTGTCGAGAGCCATTTTTTAAATACCTGCAGAAATGCACACGGATTTTGCTGGCCTGTGCAGCAGGAGCAACCATCTTACAAATATATATGTTAAAAAAATGAACTGTATAGATCTGGTAACTTCCACATGGATGTGCTGATTCTTGTACAAATAGTTGCCTCATTTTACAAACCTACATGTGTGAGTGCTGCCAATTAAGTACTGAGGCTACATTTTAATGTGTTAACAGTTTAGAGGTGGACAAAAATTATATGGGATTCGGTAGAATGGTTCTCTTAATCCCTCATGAAAAGCCTGGCTGAAACAAGGACTTTTTAAAAAACCTATACATGAAATTGAGCAGGTGTAAAAGCTGACATGGTATATGAGTAAATGTTTTTCTGTTTCTATTTTATCTGAGGTGAGGCATTCTGCTGACATCAGTGGCATAGCAGGGGGGGCTGCCACCCGGGGCGGGGCGGTTTGCCATTGCACCCCCCCCCCCCGGGTGCAGCACGATGACACCCCCCTCCCCCCAACCAGCTCCCGCACCCTACCTTTAAAAAGAATATCGGGAGGCGAGGTGCCCTGTCCTGCACGTAAAAGAAATGTGGACCATCGGGCCTTCTCTCGCTGTCTGTTCCGCCCTTGCGGAAATAGGAAGTTGCGTCAGCGGAGGGCGGGACAGAGCGAGGGAAGACCCAACGGTCCACATTTCTTTTACGTGCAGGGCAGGGCGCCTCGCCTCCCGATATTCTTTTTAAAGGTAGGGTGCGGGAGCTGGTTGGGGGGGGGGGGTGTCAATTCACTGAGGGGGGGAGCTGGCAGGGAGCACTCCCCTGAGCTGACACCCCGGGCGGACCGCCCCTTCTGCCCCCCCTTGCTACGCCATTGGCTGACATGTAGTTTCTGTACATAGAATTAAATGAGAGTTGTGTTGATGTGTTCTAGGGATTAGTATAATATTTGCAATGCTTACTTTTCATATTCTCTGTGCCACGGCTGGTTGCAGGGGGTGTGGCTATTTTAAGCAGAGCCATATCCCCCCCACCTCAGTCTCTTAAAGTTGGCTTGTATGATTACCGCCACCTTTTTCATAGAAAAATAGCACTGATTAGCTGTTTTGAATGAAATTCCATTACAGCAGCTCCTTAAATTTATGTATAGACTATGCCAAATTTTACTACTGCAAAAGACATGTCCTGTAAAAACATTTGCAAATGGGCCTTTGCCCATAAAAGCTCTAAAAATGTTTTTTTGTGCATGAGATTCCATTTACAGAAGTTTCCTTAGGGTCTTTGTATGAATGCAGTTCTCAAAATGAAGGGCTAGTGATCTGTATTCAAATAATAAATCATTTAAAGACCCTACATGTCCATAAAAGTTGAATTACATTTAAAATTTTATTTTTTTGTATTCATAATTATATTCATTTTGGTTGGCTTCTACTGTGGTATCTGAGTACATAAGTATTGCCGTACTGGGCCAGACCAAAGGTCCATCAAGTCCAGCATCCTGTTTTCAACAGTGGCCAATCCAGGTCACAAATACCTGGCAAGATCCCAAAAAAGTACTAAACATTTTATGCTGCTTATCCCAGAAATGAGTAGTGGATTTTCCCCAAGTCCATTTTAGTAATGGTCTACGGACTTTTCCTTTAGGAAGCCGTCCAAACCTTTTTAAAACCCCACCAAGTGTCTTCCAGTAACAGGAAATTAAAATAATAGGACTCTCAGTCCTTGGAAGGCTCTTCATAAAAGATATGGCTTGATCTGACAGTGGCTGAGACATTTATTTTTCTTTTTTTTTTTTAATTAGCTCATGCACCTTGGTGAGACATTTTATAGAAGGTACTGGGGTTTTTTTCTCTTTGTGTATGAGGTAGCTAGCAGTTGGTATTCCTTAAATCTTTAACTTACACAACAAAAAGGTTAGGGGCAGGCAAGAAGTTTCCCCAAACTCCATAACTGCCATGAGACTACAGCAGAAGTCTTGCAAGGTCACTGTTTGAAGTCTCGGCAGCCATTTTGAATTGGCGCCGGGACGGGAGGTAGCAAGACTGTCTGCAGCCACTGCGGGCAGGAACGAGGGGGCTCTTCCCTGCTCCAGAGGTCACTAGATCTCCATTGCTCCAGGTACCAAAACTTAGATTGTGAGCCCTCTAGGGACAGAGAAAGTACTTGCATATAATGTGTACAGCGCTGCATACGTCTAGTAGCGCTATAGAAATGATTAGTAGTAATAGTCTCATGTATACTCATTATAGTAAACCTGAAAACTCAACAGGCTTGGTATGCCTCCAGGAGTGGGTTGAGAAGCAGGGCACAACACTTCTTTTCTGCACACAAATGGGCTCATTAGAAAACCATATGTTAGAGTTCTGCGCTAAAGCTCAGGGCACAGTTCCTTAATATATGAGCAAAAGAAATTGTGCTCAGTACAGGAAGCAAATAGTATGCCAATAAGCTGTGTGCAAAAATTGTGTGCTATCATGGAAGAGCAGCTAAACACATGGGTCTGTGCTAGTAGCAGCTATATTTTTGCACACAAAATAATTGTGTCAGCACTTGGAAGAGACATCTGTGCACTTACTGGAATTGTATTCTGCATATGCAATTTTTATAATACCAATGTTTATACATAGAACATTCCAGCACTTGCTCAGATGTATGCACAAGAGGTCACGGATTTGATTATATGCAGGTACTTTCTTTGTCCCTAGTGGGCTCACAGTCTTAAGTTTTTGTGTCTGGGGCAAAGGAGGTTTAGGTGGCTTGCCCAGAGTCACAAGGAGCTGCAGTGGGAATTGAACCCAGTTCCCCGGGTTCTCAGCCCACTGCACTAACCATTAGACTACTCCTCCTATATAAATTACCAATATAATTTTAGTAATACCAACAATATCATATTACATTTGTCACTTTTTGTTTCTGCATACTTCCCACTCATCTCTTCTGTTTATTTTGTTACCCATTCTTTCAATGAAGCCAGAAAAAAAGTTGCATGTCCTATATGCTTATAGTAAAGTGAAGAAAAAAGGCACAAAATCCTCACTAACACTGACCACAGCAAAATGAGCTGCCGTTTTTACTCTTCAGGCCTTGTGTTAAAGCTCCAGCATTAGAAAACCATGGGCTCAGCCTTATGGTCATAGTAACATAGTAGATGACGGCAGAAAAAGACCTGCACGGTTCATCCAGTCTGCCCAACAAGATAAACTCATATTTGCTACTTTTGTGTATACCTTACCTTGATTTGTATCTGCCATTTTCAGGGCACAGACAGTAGAAGTCTTGTCCAGCACTAGCCATGCCTCCCAACCACCAGCCCCGCCTCTGCACACTTTTCTCCATCTGCATTGAATAGCTAATATCTTTATTATCACAGGGTTTACATGAGCTGAATGCTGACCACAATCTTTGGACACAGTTAGCTCATGTACAAAACTTATTTTAACACAAGGAGCCCATAGTAATGCATAAAAATTGAGCTAACCTGTGCACAACGCATAGCATATTTTAGGACATCGGCCTAAAGAGTCTGGTAAAAATGTAGTAGGTCTTTCAAAAGCTAACAATTCCAGTGAACTGTCTACTGATAACAGCTCCTGACAACCATCAAGAACTTTGCATTCTGATGCCATTTCTGTTTATCACATGGGCTCCTTAAAAGGAACTCAAAACAATGCAAGTTTTGTATAGCTACAATGCCTTGCACTGCTGAACGGGTAAAGAAGAAAACTGAAATCTCTTCCTTGACATTATGCCAGCCATGGCAAAAGATGGGGATCAGTTATTATCAAGCCTCCTTCCCTCATATTTCATGCTGCCCACCCCCAATCAATGTTTCTCCTACTTCCAGGAATTGTAAAGAAGATTTTAAAGAGAGCACTTAAAATTACTAGCAGAGGAGACACTCAAAAGGGGTGTGGGGAACTGCCAGGCTGTATCCCAGAGCAGTGCTTCTCAACCCCGTCCTGAAGGACTAGGTAACTAGCTGGGTTTTCAGGATTGTCACAATGAATATGCATGAGAAAGATTTGTATACAATAAGTCTCCAATACAGTGGTGGAAATAAGTATTTGATCCCTTGCTGATTTTGTAAGTTTGCCCACTGACAAAGACATGAGCAGCCCATAATTGAAGGGTAGGTTATTGGTAACAGTGAGAGATAGCACATCACAAATTAAATCCGGAAAATCACATTGTGGAAAGTATATGAATTTATTTGCATTCTGCAGAGGGAAATAAGTATTTAATCCCTCTGGCAAACAAGACCTAATACTTGGTGGCAAAACCCTTGTTGGCAAGCACAGCGGTCAGACGTCTTCTGTAGTTGATGATGAGGTTTGCACACATGTCAGGAGGAATTTTGGTCCACTCCTCTTTGCAGATCATCTCTAAATCATTAAGAGTTCTGGGCTGTCGCTTGGCAACTCGCAGCTTCAGCTCCCTCCATAAGTTTTCAATGGGATTAAGGTCTGGTGACTGGCTAGGCCACTCCATGACCCTAATGTGCTTCTTCCTGAGCCACTCCTTTGTTGCCTTGGCTGTATGTTTTGGGTCATTGTCGTGCTGGAAGACCCAGCCACGACCCATTTTTAAGGCCCTGGCGGAGGGAAGGAGGTTGTCACTCAGAATTGTACGGTACATGGCCCCATCCATTCTCCCATTGATGCGGTGAAGTAGTCCTGTGCCCTTAGCAGAGAAACACCCCCAAAACATAACATTTCCACCTCCATGCTTGACAGTGGGGACGGTGTTCTTTGGGTCATAGGCAGCATTTCTCTTCCTCCAAACACGGCGAGTTGAGTTCATGCCAAAGAGCTCAATTTTTGTCTCATCTGACCACAGCACCTTCTCCCAATCACTCTCGGCATCATCCAGGTGTTCACTGGCAAACTTCAGACGGGCCGTCACATGTGCCTTCCGGAGCAGGGGGACCTTGCGGGCACTGCAGGATTGCAATCCGTTATGTCGTAATGTGTTACCAATGGTTTTCGTGGTGACAGTGGTCCCAGCTGCCTTGAGATCATTGACAAGTTCCCCCCTTGTAGTTGTAGGCTGATTTCTAACCTTCCTCATGATCAAGGATACCCCACGAGGTGAGATTTTGCGTGGAGCCCCAGATCTTTGTCGATTGACAGTCATTTTGTACTTCTTCCATTTTCTTACTATGGCACCAACAGTTGTCTCCTTCTCGCCCAGCGTCTTACTGATGGTTTTGTAGCCCATTCCAGCCTTGTGCAGGTGTATGATCTTGTCCCTGACATCCTTAGACAGCTCCTTGCTCTTGGCCATTTTGTAGAGGTTAGAGTCTGACTGATTCACTGAGTCTGTGGACAGGTGTCTTTCATACAGGTGACCATTGCCGACAGCTGTCTGTCATGCAGGTAACGAGTTGATTTGGAGCATCTACCTGGTCTGTAGGGGCCAGATCTCTTACTGGTTGGTGGGGGATCAAATACTTATTTCCCTCTGCAGAATGCAAATAAACTCATATACTTTCCACAATGTGATTTTCCGGATTTAATTTGTGATGTGCTATCTCTCACTGTTACCAATAACCTACCCTTCAATTATGGGCTGCTCATGTCTTTGTCAGTGGGCAAACTTACAAAATCAGCAAGGGATCAAATACTTATTTCCACCACTGTATGTGAAAGTTTACCTTATGCATATTCATTGTGGTAGTCCTAAAAACCCGGATTTGCTGATTGTGCCTTCAGTAGAGTTGACAAGCACAGTCCTACAGAGAAAACCTGGGAGAATGTATAATTATGTGAAACTTACATTTCAAGACTGTTTTATTTATTTTTTTTTGGGGGGGGGGGGGGGGGGGGATCTGAACCTTTTTACTAATGTGTTGGTAAAATTACTTTATAGCAGCAATATTAAAGTGCAAGAGCAGTCAGTTATTTACATCCCTTTTACGCGTTCTGACTTAATTTAATTCCTGAGATTGGTGTTTAACATAGAAATATACAGGATTGTACAGAGCTGGAATATCATCCTGTTTCATACACCTCTGGCAGCCCTGCCCATTGCGCTGTGGCCAAGAAGCACAGACAATGGACAGGGAACAATTTTGGCACCCCCACCTTCCTTGTGCAGCCACACGCTTGCACAGCCTTTGGTACGGCCATGAAAATATATCCCTTGATATTGAACTGTGGCAGTCAGATTGTGTATGTATGTGTTTTGTGAAATGCTGGCCGCCATGGTAAAAGATAAACCAGATAGCATTGGTTTCTACACACTGGCTGGTGCTGAATATCTGGACTAAGCACTGATTGGGTGTGCTACCGTGTTAGTGGCGATATTCAGAACGCTAATTGGATAATTATCTGGATAAAGTTAGGACAGCCTTTTTGCCCCATCGCTGTTCAGATAGTGCTAAGGTAGTCAGAGGAAATATCTGGTTAGTGCCACTGAACATCCCTCTCACTGGCACTAATTTGGTTAGCAGCACCTGCTAACCGGTGAAGGGCCACTGAATATCAGTCCAATAGCAGGAACCAATATACACTACCACAATATACCCTTCTTTACCATGTATGTATGCAACGTAATGAAATGCTGGTTGTACTCTTCTTTTGATTTCTTTTGCAATCCTCTTTACCATGTACGTATACACCTTAATGTAATGCCTTTTGTACTCAGTTACTCGGAAATGGCAACCGCCATTACGGCAAATGTAAGCCACATTGAGCCTGCAAATCTGTGGGAAAATGTGGGACACAAATGCTACAAATAAATAAATAAAATAAATAAAAATAGTAGCATGGTAACTGACAGCAGATAAGGTCCAATGGGACCTATTCAGCCTGTCCAGTTTGGTGGTTAGGATTTCAGGGCTGGATTTAAGATGATGGCATCCATTGGGAGGGGAGCAGAGTCTTAAGCAAGCAGAATCTTGCTTACTGATAGAACTGAAAAACGAGCTTGCGGAGCTACTGCTAGTGATATGCAACTTATCCTTAAAATCGAGCGTGGTACCGGAAGATTGGAGGGTGGCCAATGTAACGCCCATTTTTAAAAAAGGCTCCAGGGGAGATCCGGGAAATTATAGACCGGTGAGTCTGACGTCGGTGCCGGGGAAAATGGTAGAGGCTATTATCAAAAACAAAATTACAGAGCACATCCGAGGACATGGATTACTGAGACCAAGTCAGCATAGCTTTTGTGTGGGGAAATCTTGCCTGACCAATTTACTTCAATTCTTTGAAAGAGTGAACAAACATGTGGACAAAGGGGAGTTGGTTGATATTGTGTATCTGGATTTTCAAAAGGCGTTTGACAAGGTACCTCATGAAAGGCTACAGAGGAAATTGGAGGGTCATGGGATAGGAGGAAATGTCCTATTGTGGATTAAAAACTGGTTGAAGGATAGGAAACAGAGAGTGGGGTTAAATGGGCAGTATTCACAATGGAGAAGGGTAGTTAGTGGGGTTCCTCAGGGGTCCGTGCTAGGACCGCTGCTTTTTAATATATTTATAAATGATTTAGAGATGGGAGTAACTAGCGAGGTAATTAAATTTGCTGATGACACAAAGTTATTCAAAGTCGTTAAATCGCAACAGGATTGTGAAAAATTACAAGAGGACCTTACGAGACTGGGAGACTGGGCGGCTAAATGGCAGATGATGTTTAATGTGAGCAAGTGCAAGGTGATGCATGTGGGAAAAAAGAACCCGAATTATAGCTACGTCATGCAAGGTTCCACGTTAGGAGTTACAGACGAAGAAAGGGATCTGGGTGTCATCGTCGATAATATACTGAAACCTTCTGCTCAGTGTGCTGCTGCGGCTAGGAAAGCGAATAGAATGTTGGATATTATTAGGAAAGGTATGGAAAACAGGTGTGAGGATGTTATAATGCCGTTGTATCGCTCCATGGTGCGACTGCACCTTGAGTATTGTGTTCAATTCTGGTCGCCGCATCTCAAGAAAGATATAGTAGAATTGGAAAAGGTGCAGCGAAGGGCGACTAAAATGATAGCGGGGATGGGACGACTTCCCTATGAAGAAAGACTAAGGAGGCTAGGGCTATACAGCTTGGAGAAGAGACGGCTGAGGGGAGACATGATAGAGGTATATAAAATAATGAGTGGAGTGGAACAGGTGGATGTGAAGCGTCTGTTCACGCTTTCCAAAAATACTAGGACTAGGGGGCATGCGATGAAACTACAGTGTAGTAAATTTAAAACAAATCGGAGAAAATTTTTCTTCACCTGTGTAATTAAACTCTGGAATTCGTTGCCGGAGAAAGTGATGAAGGCGGTTAGCTTAGCAGAGTTTAAAAAGGGGTTGGACGGTTTCCTAAAGGACATGTCCATAAACCGCTACTAAACGGACTTGGAAAACTCCAAAATTCCATGAATAACATGTATAGAATGTTTGTACGTTTGGGAAGCTTGCCAGGTGCCCTTGGCCTGGATTGGCCGCTGTCGTGGACAGGATGCTGGGCTCGATGGATCCTTGGTCTTTTCCCAGTATGGCATTACTTATGTACTTATGTAATCTGGCTCCAGGTATTTGGTGCCTTCAAAGTATGCTACCCTAGGCAGTTACCTATATTGGCTACACTTACATTTGAGCACTTATTATGCAACCACTTCCATATTGTGATCTAAGCAAACTGGCTCTCACCAGAACCCCATTCCAGGATAGCACTGATACATATGAAACATAATACACCCTATAAAATAAAAATAAGAACATAAGAAAGGGAGTTTCAATTGCACAGTGCATGTCCTTTTATTTCTAAATCACCCCACCCCCAAAGCCAAATAATACAGCAGAGCAGCAATCAAGATTGATATTTTTAGCAAGCTAGATGCTCATACAGTTTCAGGTTCAGGAAATGATTATGTTTGTTATAGTAATAACAAATTTAACTCAAAGCAAATCCTGAGGCTACAGTTTAGGTCATCAGTTCTTCTCACTGTGCATTCATTTTCAGAGAAAGCCTAAAGGCCTAATTAATACGGCTTAACTATGTAGTATTAGCAAATGAACAAAGCTAGTGTTGAAGAGCATACATTTTTATCTATGTAATTAATGGAATGATATTTCTTAGGAAACCTATTCTAGTGATTTAAAAATATAATTAGGCTGGTCCCATTGCTGTGCAATCAGCAATACTAGCACAGGAGACCTTTCTCAGGGGTCTCTCATATCGGAGCTCTTTTCCCCATTTCAATACAATTGTTAAAATCGTTTACTTACTCTAAATAAGAACCTTTGGGTATGTAAAACATTCAACACTTGTACAAAAAATGGGAAAAGGGCAACATCTGGAAAGCTGTGTATATTAATGCCTCTGGGCTGGGAAATAAAGTCCCTGATCTAGAGGTGGTCACAAAGATGTGGTACACGTAGAACCATGACTGGGATATAGCTATAATCTATTCAGGAAGGACAAGGTAGTAAAAAAAAGAGGAGGTGTGATGCTACATGTAAAAATAATATTAAAACAGAACTGCAGGGCTTCTGAGGTATGAAGAAGGCACTGAAAGGGGGATGATCAGAAGCAAACGCCGGCGCTAGAGGCTGTTAGCGCCATACTAGCACTGGCGTTTGCTACCGCCCTATGATCAGAGTCCTCGAGCACGTGAAACAATGCGCTCGAGGGCTCTGAATGCAACTAGCGTGCAAATGCAAGCAAAACAGGGCTAAACATATTCATCCCCAATGATCAGCGACCAACGTGCCAAAGATTGGGTTGCTGGCTGCGGCAAACCCTACACCCTACACCAGCTCCGAGCTGGCGTTAGGGTTTGCAGATCATCGGGGAGGAATGGTGAGCCCTGTCCAGCATGCATTTGCATGCTAGCAGGCCCCCATTCCCCCCAACAAAGCAAACCTGAACACTCCTCCAGCGACGGGGCTGGAGGTCCGGTGGACCTCCGGTCCCCCTGACAATCCCCCCCCCCCCCCAGGTTCAGGGAGGGCTGGAGATCCACCGGATTCTGTTTCTCCAGCCCCTAACTCCCCTCAACATTTCGCAAACCGTCTCTGGTGGCCCAGTGGGCGACCAACCCTCCCCCAAGCGACAGGAGGGCTGCAGGTCCACTGGACCTCTGGTCCCCCCCCCCAGGTTCAGGGAGGGCTGGAAATCCGGTGGGTCTCCAGCCCACCCTAATCCCCCAGCAAAGGGTCCCTGGTGGTCCAGTGATCAATCCGCCCCCTCCCTCCCCACTACCATGTGGGTTGGAGGGAGGTAGCCTGCCTCCCTCCTCTTCCTTCGACGCCGCAAAATGGCAGCGCCCAGCCCTGCCCAGTGTATCCTGGGATGTGCTGGGCGGGGCTACACACCATATAAGGGAGACCTCCAGCCCCTGTCTTTGACAGGTTTGGGCTTTTGACAGCGTACTTACATTTGCATGCAATTATCTCTGATCATAGGTCTAATAACGCCCCGCGCTGTTCCAGTGCTATTTTAGAGCACAGTTTGGAACAGCGCAGGGCTTTTGATCATCTGCATGATTTACAGGAAAGAAGGAACGGAAATCTATGTCTATTAGTGTGATATACAGACCTTTGCAGGCAGGAGAAACAGATAATCAATTGAAAACATTTACCATATTGCTATGAAAGGGAATTTGCTCTTATTATACGATTTCAATTTAGATTGAGACGTCCCAGGAGGCCTTGGACCTGGGGGGAATCTGGTGATCCACTAGCACGGAACTTTCCCTTTGCAGTGGGATTACACCGAATTAAAATATCTGGGATTGATTGTTCCTAGGGACCTCACTCACTTATATGATCGGAATATTACCCCATTATTGCGAAACACTAGGATGCTTTGACAGCACTGGACCCCTTCCCCGTCTCTTTCTCTCTGGGGCAGAGTCCATCTTATTAAAATGATTGTACTTCCTAAGTGGATGTCTGTCCTGCAAAATCTGCCACTACTTTTGCACCCTAGGGATCTGGGTAAGTGGAACAATAAACACCCTCACATATCCTTGGCTAGCTACAGCTTGTTAGATGAGAGGGTGGTATGGGATTACCTGATTTGAAAGCTTATATCTTGCATATCATTTGGGGTTTGTGGATGTATTTTACCTCAACTTTTTCTGATATAGCTTTTGAATCCACTTTATGTACAACTTCTCTGGCTTATCTGATACATACCTGAGCATGAAAACTGTCCCAGAGGATCAAGCGACATCCATTGGTAAAGCCTTTGCGTTGGGTGTGGGCTCATTACAGGCAATATTTTCATCTACCAGCTCATTGTTCTAAATATTTACCCATAGTGGGTAACATAACGATGCACTTGAATATAAGCGTACCAATCTGTAGATGGCAGAGTATAAGCATGACGGACTTCTGCATAGAGAAGCAATTCAGGAGCATCCTTCTCAACCAGTTGTTGAATCATAGTCCATCCCCTGGTACTCCAGGTCCTAAAGCGAGAGTTCTGTTGACCCGGAGGAAAATCCACATTTCTTCTTTACTACGGAGACTTTCATCCTGCTTTTGTGGAATCTCCTTTTGAAGACTCTTGACCACTAGCTGCTGCGGTCATGAAGGGTTTGGTGGGCAGATATTATGAAATCTTGAAGAAGCCGCAAGGCTTTTATTCTTTATATTGAGTGGAGAGTGTGCAATTACTTGCACAGAAAATGGGATTCCCCTCCGATGGATCTTGTGTGAAATGTAGTGTGAGGGATGCCTCATACAAACATTGTGTTCAGGACTGTGCTCCGGTTTGCCACTTTTGGTTAGCAGTCTGGAATCATTTAGCTACTATGTATGGATGGACCTGGGCCCCAACCCCCACAGGCAGCCTTGTTGGACAATGTCTCTGTGATACAAGAAGACATGAGAGTATCGGCCTCTTCTCGCGTAAAGCATTTTTCATTGCCAAGCGTTGTCTTCTCCTGCAGTGGATACACCGAGATCCCCCAACCTTGTCCCAGTGGCAGTCAAATGCATGAACTGTTGTGAATGGAACGGCTTTTAGTGGACATGCAGGAGCTAAGGGCTAAATGTCATTTTCTAAAGCTTTGGACACCTTTTTTGGACACTGTTACATCACAAGTATGGTTTAGCTTGTTAAATGATTTAGAGGTCTAATCTTATCAGGCCATGTGTGTGTGTGTGTGTGGGGGGGGGGGGGGGGGGGGTTGGAATTTGGGGCTAGTGAGTTATGTTGTGTTAATGGCTGGCTGAGTGAACCTTTATTATATCTATACTTGACCACTGCTTGTGTTCATTTTTATGAACCTGTTATGTTTCTGTTTAACTTTGTTGAAAAATGAATAAAGATATTAAAACACAGATTAAGATATCCCGGCTACAGTGTCATCTAGAATTAAGGAGATTCTGGCTCTCTACAAGAAGAATTGTTTGAGCAACTGGAAAATGAACTCAAGTGGGAGGAGGTGATACTGAACAGGGTGCTTAGAATGGGGAGTGTGTTTATGATGTCATAGAGGGTGATCATCAAGTAACTGCTGAATGGTGAGGTCCAGTATTAGAACATATAAAGCAAGGGCTCTGAACTTCAGAATAAAACTAAGATATGTGGTAGTACCTCAAGAAGTCATTAGCTGGTTGAGAAAATCTAAAAAAGCGGTGGATAAAACTGAAAGGAGATATTTGACTTGATTTATTAAAACTTGGTTAATTGCCTTTCCTCAAGGAGATAACAGTGATGTACAAAATTCAATAAACTAGCAAATAAAAGAAAGCAAAGAAAAAGGGAAAAATAAAGAGAGGGGATAGGAAGAGAGGTGGGAGGAGGAAACTGTAAGGGCAACACACCTTTTTTGTTAGAAAAGTGAATAAAGGGAAAAGAGGCTGCTATAGTTTTTGAAAGAAGTAGTTAAAACAGTAAGGAAAAAAGCAGGGCTGGCTCAAGGGATAGTGTCACCCTGAGCCAACTTGCTTTGTTGATGCTCCCTCCAATAGCATAGCATCTCTTCCCCCCATGGGTTCAGTATCTCTCTCTCCATTGGGCCACCATCTCCCCCCCCCCCACCCCGGTCCAGTCTCTCTCTCCTCCTTTCCTGCAGGTCTGGCACTGCTTCCTCATCTCTCACTTCTCCATGGTCCTGTAAGGTTTACATTGGTCACTGGTGGCAGCAGCAACAGTATGACAGGCTGCCTTTGGCCAGTCCCTAGGTTTTTCTTTTGCCACATCCTGCCCACGGGAAACTGCATGAGGAGGAAGACCATAATAGAGGGAAGACACAGGGGCTGGCCAATGGCATGCTGTTGCTGCTACCGCTGGCAACTGATGTAAACTTTACAGGAACATGTAGGAGTGACAGGGGTGAGGAAGCAGCGCCGAACCCACAGGAGGGGTGGGGTGGGGCTTAGAGAGAAGGGGCGAGATTAGACTGGGGGGGGGGGGGGGGGGGGAGAAGAAAAGGCTTAACCTGTAGATCAGGTGA
This sequence comes from Microcaecilia unicolor, assembly GCF_901765095.1. NCBI lineage: Eukaryota > Metazoa > Chordata > Amphibia > Gymnophiona > Siphonopidae > Microcaecilia > Microcaecilia unicolor. Next base: position 73,689 of record NW_021963120.1, on the reverse strand, counting down.
GGTCAGAGGATGAGTATTTTGGCGCCCTGGGCCACAGCCTCACCTGGTTCAATGGTTAAGCTGGCCCTGGGAAAAAAGAACAGAGAAAGAGGAAGATAGGCAACAATATTTGACAAAAGTAAGAGAAGCTGAGAAAATGGTTTGGAAAGCAAAGATGCTAATCGAAGAAAAATAGCTGAAATGGTAAAACAGGATAACAAGACTTAGGTATGCACTGACAGGAGAAAGCGAAAATGTAGCGCTATAGGATAAAGGGGAGGAATATGTGGTAGGGATGGTCTGTCAGTTGCAACGTCATAGAAAATGTCAGTGATATAACCCGTGTCATTGCATTTTGTTAATGTCAGTGACATATCTCATGCAATTGCATGTCGTTAACAAGTGAAAACAAGCAGAGAAAACATGACTCTTTTGGAAGGAGTATGCCCACTTTTCAATTGGTGTTTGTATGCATGAACCCCCATGCATGTGTTATTCTGTGTCTACATTCACCATGCATGTGCACACTATTTGCAAAGAATGCATCCTCTTGACAACATTGCTCTCGAAAAGAAAATCTAACCATAACATAACAAAACAATGTTGCACAAGATACACAAAATGAAATGAAACAAAAATGTTTGGGCTGCCCATTCTAGTATCTGGAGTTAGACAAGAAAAAAGGCACATTTGCTTAACAAATATTTCTGTTAGGTGTTCACTGAGGAAGGATCAGGAATGGAAGCACAAAAAAGGACACAAATGGGAACGGAAGTGAAGAACAACTTAAGCCAAATTCTAAAGACTGTGTTCATGAGCAGTTAGCTAAACTAAAAGTAGACAAAGCAATGGGAGAAGGAGGAAGCACAAATGAATGGCTTTACTACTAAAACAGAGGACGATGCAGTGACTAATATACTGAGCACCCTTGGTATGAGACCAAAAGTGACTAACTGGGTCAGAAATTGACTGAATGGGATATAACAAAAGGTAATGATACAAGGAGTTCACGTTGAGGAAAAGGGTATTACTAGTAATGTGCCACAAAAATCAATCCTTAGTCTGGTTCTTTCCAGTATTTTTGTGACACTGCAAGTAGCATTAAAAAAAAAAAAATGAATAAACAGAAGACTAAAATGGTCTGGTTTTGTGATTATAATTTAATTCAAATTATAGGAGAGACCTTTCAAATTGAGAATAAGTCAAAAGTTCTGGGAATGATCCTTGATTCAGAATTGACATTTGAGGCTCAAATACATTTTTTAATAACAATTATTTTTTTAGGCTACAGCAATTGAGAACAATTTGAGCCTCTTTGAATTCTTAAGTTTTTGGATTATTGCTCAAGCTATTTTTGTAACCTTAATTAGAATATGGAAATGCACTATATGGCAAAACTTGTGGAAAAATCTATTTAAAAATTGCAGTTGCTTCAATACATTGCAGCTAGATTGATTTGTAGGGTGAGCAAGCATGAGAGAACTTCTCCTTGTTCGAAAGATCTCCATTGGCTGCTAGTAAATCTTAGGATAGAATTTAAAATTGCTTTCTTGACTTTTTAATTGTCATCTTTTGAAGAAGCGTATTGATTCCCATAGTGTAAGTAATATGATATTGGCTTTCCCCTATCTGGAGCAATCTTTTAGTTATCAGTGTTAAAATATGGAACAACTTGCCTCTCCCCCTTAGGAAATGTAGTTCTTACTTTTTTTGTTAAACTTTAGACATTTGTTTTCTAAATAAGGTATGGAATAATATCTAAATGTTGTTGTATGCCTGCTCTGTACTTCCCTCAATTGTTGATACCTTCTTTTTGTGATCCACGTTGAATCCTTCATAGAATAATGTGGAATACAAGCAACAATATGGTATGGTTTTGTAGATTATACCAATTCTGCAAATACCCTAGAGCATGTGGGTGACATGAAGACAGATCTAGTGAAGGTTTAGGAACAGTCTGGAGTTTGGCAGCTAAGATCTAATGCCAGTAAATCCAGAATCATGCATTTGGATTGGAAATAGCCAAGGGAGCAGTACAGTATAAAGATGAAGTACTGTCAACAAAAGAGCAGGACCTAGAGGTGATATCTAATGATCTGAAGGTGGCTGAATAGATAGGGCAATTGGAAAAAAACAAGATGATTGGGTGTATTAGGGAATGAACAGCCAGAAAAAAAAAAAAAGATGTGATAGTGTCTCTGTATAGGTCTCTCTGACCTGAATTGAAATACCGTATGCAAAAGATATAAACTGAATGGAGTTGGTCCAGAGAATTGGCTACTAAAATGGTTGGTCCTGTATTTGGGAACAGACAAAGATCTAAATGCATACACTCTGGAGGGAAGGAGGGAAAGAGAAGATATGACAAAGAGGGGCATTTTCGAAAGGGACGTCCAAGTTTTGATGAGGATGTCCTCGCAAAACGTCCCCATCCAGGGGCGGGGAAACCCGTATTTTTGAAACAAGATGGACATCCATCTTTCGTTTCCCTAATACGGACAGGGACGTCCAAATCCTGAAATTTGGTTGTCCTTAGACTTGGTAATTTCCGATTTTCGGCGATAATCGAAACCAAGGACATCCATGTCAGAAACCACCAAATGCAAACCAGCATTTGTAGTGCACTGGTCCCCCTGATGTGCCAGGTACATAGCTCCCTTCCCTTGTGTGTTGAGCCCCCCAAAACCCACTACCCCCAACTATACACCACTACCACAGCCCTTACGGGTGAAGGGGGGCACCTAGATGTGGGTACAGTGGGTTTTGGAGGGCTCGCTGTTTCCTCCACAAACGTAACAGGTAGGGGGGAATGGGCCTGGGTCCACCTGCCTGAAGTGCACTGTACCCACTAAAACTGCTCCAGGGACCTGCATACTGCTGTGATGGAGCTGAGTATGACATCTGAGGCTGGCAATCAATATTTTGAAAGTTTTTTTGAAGGTGGGAGGGGGTTGGTGACTACTGGGGGAGTAAGGGGAGGTCATCCCCGATTCTCTCCGGTGGTCATCTGGTCATTTCGGGCACCTTTTTGTGCCTTGGTCGTAAGAAAAACACAACCAGGTAAAGTCGTCCAAGTGTTCGTCAGGGACGTCCTTGTTTCTTTCGATTATGGGTCGAGGATGTCCAAGTGTTAGGCACGCCCAAGTCCCACCTTCGCTATGCCTCCAATACGCCCCCTTGAACTTTGGCTGTCCCTGCGACTGAAAGCAGTTGGGGACATCCAAAATCGGCTTTCGATTATACCGACTTGAATGACCCTGGGAGGACGTCCATCTTCAGATTTATGTTGAAAGATGGGCGTCCTTCTCTTTCGAAAATGAGCCCAAAAGGCATTTAAATACCTTCAAGGTATAAATATAAGGGATCCAGGTCTTTTCAATGGAAAGGAAGTTGTGAAACAAGGGATCATAGGATGAGGGTGAAAGGGGGCTGACTCGGGAGCAAGCCAAGGAAATATATATATATTTTTTTACAGAAAGAGTAGTGAACACGTGGAATATGCTTCTAGTAGAAATGGTGGAGATGAGAACAGTATCAAAATGTAAGAAAGCAAAGCATGGGACAACCACCAGGGCTCTCTGAAGGAGAAGAAGGAGTTGTAGAGACAATGCTGTTGGTTTGAATGAGCAGACTGGATAACTCCCTCTCTTTTCAATCTGCACTGAGTGTTCATTCAAACAATTCAAGCCTGCCCTAAAAACCTGGCCTTTTCACCAAGCATATAATCTCACATAGGACTGTTGCTGCTATTACTTATTGGCATTCTATTATCCTACCCTCTTTGCCTGCTTTTCTGTTCCACCACCAAACCTCCCCCCCACCTCCTGTTCCCTACTTGACTCACTACCTCCCTAACCCGTTTAGTAAGCCGCATGAGCACCAACACAGCACATTCACTTTGAATGGGCTGTGTTGGCATTGCCATGTGGCTTAGTAAACAAGGGGGTACATTTATTTATTTTTGAGTAAATGATATGCTCTTTCCTTCCACACTTTGTAGTTCCTTTCCTTGGGAACTGAGTTTGATTCCCACTGCAGCTCCTTGTGACTCTGGGCAAGTCACTTAACCCTCCATTGCCCCTGGTACAAAATAAGTACCTGAATATATGTAAACCGCTTTGAATGTAGTTGCAAAAACCTCAGAAAGGCGGTATATCAAGTCTCATTTCCCTTTCCCCTTCTTTGAACTGTTTGATTTTAGTCTGTAAACCACCTACATCTCATGTATTTATTAGGATTTATGTACCGCCTTTTTGAAGGAATTCACTCAAGGCAGTGTACAATAAGAATAAATCAAGCAAGCAACAGACAATTACAACAGTAAAAATATTCAAATAACAGTAAAAAGTATGGCATAGTATATTTACTTACAATGTCAACATAAAACATAATAGAACATTTTAATTGACAGTGTAGGATATAAGCAAAGATGGAACATTTAGTTAGGTAAGAGAGTAAGAGGAGTTAGAAAGTAAGGTGACTAATCTGCTAGTTAGTTACAGGCAATATAGCAATTTCTAAATGAACTATAAGCCATATGATCAGTGAGGGAAGAGAGGATAATAATCTTCTAAAAGATGACCTATTGCTTGCAGCCAGCTAAATATTCAGTCTTAGAGCAAGCGTCCCTTCTGAACTAAAAAGGAGACCAGAATCAGCAAAGCAGCTACCTTTAGGAGAGGTGTATGGACAAAATTAATCAACCCCCTTCCCATAATTGTACATTGCTGCCTTTATTCAGTAAGGGGCCCTTTTGCTTCGCTGTTGCAGCTTAAAATGGCGTACCATGGGACGTGCTCAAGCATCCATCAGGTAACTGCCAAATTAGTGTAGGAGTGGCCTAGTGGTTAGAGCACCAGTCTTAATATTCAGATGTGCCCTGTTCAAATCCCACTGCTGCTCCTTGTGATCTTGGGCAAGTTACTTAATCCTCCATTGCCTCAGATTAGATTGTGAGCCCTCCAGGGACAGAGAAATAACCAGTGTACCTGAATGTAACTCACCTTGAGCTACTACTGAAAAAGGAGTGACCAAAATCCAAATAAATAATAATAGTGCGTGCTAAAAAATATTAATGTTTTGAGGAGTGTGTCTGGGGCGGAGAGTGGGTGTTCCTGTGCTAATCAGCGCAGCTACATTACTGTGCACTAACTGGTCAGCACAGGAATACCATGAGCCCTTATTGCCTACAAAATGGGTGGCGGTAAGTGCTCATGTGGTAAAATTTTGTAATGACCATGCACTAATGGCAACATTAGTGCATGGCCACTGATACAAAATGAACATTTTTACAACCAAGGTAAAAATGGCCTTACTGTGCAGGAAAAAACCTGCATAAGAGCGCGCTAAGGCCACTTTTTGCCACAGCTTAGTAAAGGGACCCCTAAGAGATTGATTCAACATGAGCAGTTTTGAGCTCAAGAAAGCAAGCAGTATACAAGTGCAAATATCTCCCCATTATTAACACATATAGAATACTACAATTTGGTGTGATTTGAAATGTTCAGAAAGGTATTTAGAACGGCCTGAAAAATATATTAATCTCATATAGTCAGCAGAACTACCATTGGTTTTCAACCCAGCCCTTGGGGGTATACTCATCCAGTCAGGTATACAGGATATCCACAATGGATCTAGGCACGAGATAGATTTGCAAACCTACGTTGAGAAGCACCGATATATCCCATTGTTTCCTATGGGAGCAAAATTTAATTTTACAATTTTTTAAAAACTCCTGTGGAAAATAATGGCAGGCGCTCACATCCTTTTGTCTTGTACCCCATCTCATGGTACTAGAATCAAAGACAAAATATAGCTCTAGGAAATATTGAAAAAAAATTATAGTGCAATTTCTTACTTCTATCAAAGGCAGTGCTTCTAAACCTAGTCCTCAGGGTACATCCAACCAGTCAGGTGTTCAGGATATCCATAATGAATATGGATGAGAGATTTGCATACTGAGGAGGCAGTGCATACAAATCTCTTCATACATATTCATTGTAGATATCCTGAAATCCTGACTGGCTGAATTTGCCCTGAGGAATGGGTTGAGAAACACTGATCAAAGAGACAGTCTGGCAACCACAGTACCTGACCTAAAAGTTGTCATTTGTCCAAGGCCAATGCAAGGGTATCACAACGCCTAGGAAAACCTTCAGCCTTGAACCCCTCTCGATTAACTTTCAAGCTCTTTACCCTTGAGATTTGGATTGTTAAACTCAATAATTGTGGTCACCCCAACATGCCCTCTCCAAGAACAATATTCTAAAAATGAATAATTGGACATAATACTTTCAGGCAGAAATAATAGAACAATTCCAAGTAAATTGGTTATTTGAACATTCGTCACTTTCCCTGCAGGATAAAGTGCACACTGATGGCTCTTTGAATTTGTGTGGCTCAGGATCAATTTGCGTTGATTGCAGTTGCTGTAGGAAACTGCCTACTCTGCCCAATGATTGAGCTAGACTTGCACTTGTCACAGTAAATCTATGTTTGGTGCCCAGTTCTTGTAATTAAACTGCAAGCTGAATAGAAGGGGTATAAACAGAGTGGTTAAAGTCTTTTGTAGGGCTGAAATACAATCTTGCAGTTTTCTTTGCATGTGTGGCCCAGTTTTGTGGAACTCACTCCCATCATGCTTGCTGATTTTTTTTCAATCATTTAGGAAGGATAAAGTTTTTTTTCTTTAAGCAAGTTGTGTTTTGACCATGATTTTGCAGAGATTTTCTTTTTGGCTGGTAGTTTTTGATATATATATGTGTGATTTTTAATATTTTTATCTTATTTGGTATTTATATTTATTTTATTTATTGCATTTATATCCCGCTCTTTCCCGCTCGGTAGCAGGCTCAGTGCGGCTTACATAGTATGGAATTACATAGTATCACAGAAAGAACACAGCTGTAGCAATAGTAGAGGTATGATTTGGTTGTTAGGAAATAGGTTGAGATAGGTGAAATGGGCAGGGGATGTAGGGGTAGGACTGGTGTAGAGTGGGTTCATAGGTTAAGTCTGGTCATTTGGGTAGGCTTGTTTGAAGAGGTAAGTTTTTTAGCAACTATGTTTTATTTGCTGTTATTTATTCTTATTGGTAGTAATTATATAACAGGATGTCTATGTAAGAAGCCCAAAAAGGTGCCTATTTTATAAAGGAAATACAGATGCTTACATCCTTTTATATAAAATGCTCCCAGAGCCAGCCCCAATAACATGCCAATGTCAACAAATACATTTACATCTGTCTGATAAAGGTGTGTGTACTGTACATGTGCACCCATGTGTGCTATAAAATATGCATACATTGCAGCTCTGCCCAAATTTCAAACTGGGGAGTGCCTACACATCCTGCATGGCACTAGAGGTCCTTCCAAACGTCCCAGTTAAATGAGTATGATGCAGTCACACCATGTAGGCCTTCCTAAATTGAAACATCTCAGTTGGGGTCTAAGAGGCTGATCTGGCATAATAGATGGTGGTCTAGGTTGGGGCCAGTTTAACCATTAGACTGCCTAGGCACAGCTGAAAAGAGCAGCTGCAGTCATAGCATAATGACAGATCCAGACAACAATAGGAAGAACCATCTGTGTACTATTACCAGAAAGACAAAAGAATATAACCAATTAAAAAAAATTAAATAACTAGATGTACACATACAAAAAGGGGCAAATTCTAAATGCTATTTTATCCAGGTATATACACTAACTTCAAGCCTAAAAGCTATCAATTTATGCATTCTTGTATCCCACTATTATCCAAAAACATGTTTTGATTCAAAGTGGCTTACAAATCACATTCTGGTTTGCAGTTATAATATTTGTTTACATTTAGTGCAGTTTATATTTAAGGTTTAGTATTTATATTTTATTTATTTGGATTTTGATCACACCTTTTCAGTAGTTGCTCAAGGGAGTTACATTCAGGTACACTGGGTATTTCCCTGTCCCTGGAGGGCTCACAATTTAAGTTTGTACCTGAGGCAATGGATGGTTAAGTGACTTGCCCAAGATCACAAGGAGCAGCAGTGAGGTTTGAACAGGCCACCTCTGGATCTTAAGGCGGGTGCTTTAACCACTAGGCCACTCCTCTACTATAATGGTTGCGATTATTTTTCAGAATGGACATCAATTGCTAAGTTAATTTGTTGTAGAATTTTTTTTAAAGATATGTTTTCAGTTCTTTTCTGAACTGAAGATAGTTCATGATGCTTCTTGTGATCTTTGGTATTGAGTTCCACCAATTGGAACCCAGGTAGTTAAGTCTGACTATGTAAATAGATTTGTATGTTACGTTTTTACAGATTAGAAGATGGAGAAGTAGGCAGTTTCTGGGTTTGCATTTCTTGGTGATAGTTCTATCAGGTCCTAACATGTACTCTGGTGACTTATCGAATAATGTTCGCTTTGAAAAATAGTTTTGCCTTGATTGGCAGCCAGTGTAGTGTTTTGAGTAATGGGGGTGGCTTTTTTGTATTTTGATTTCTTGATGATTAGCCTTGTATTGATTTCAGTGCGCTTTCCTTGCAGCCAACGTATACTGCATTGCAGTAGTCAAGTTGTGATAGTATCATCGATTGTACTATTAACCTGAATGACTGTCTTGGAAAATAGTCTCTAATTCTTCTCGGTTTCCACAGTGTTCTGAAACATCTTGTTGTTACTGCTGATATTTGACTGTCCCTGGGAGTTGCCTAGGGTACCTAATGCCCTTGCATAGGACCTGAACTAGGTGGGTTTTACAGGCTGCCTATCAGGGCTGGCTTTGACAAACACTACTACTACTATTTCTAAAGCTCTACTAGACATACAGAGGCAGATGCACTAAAGCTAAATGAGCCTTTAATGACCCTCCAACGAGGAAAATTTGATCCGTTGCATGCATCAAAGGGCTTTTACCGAGGAAGCCAGCAGCTAACGAAAACGGAATGGAGATGAGCAATTAGTGTGAAAACCCCATTGAAATGACATGCACTAACCTTTTCCGATTGCCTTTACGCAGGAAAAAGGCAGGAAAACTAACGAGAGGTCTGGACCTCTCGTTAGGACAGCTCTGTGCCAGGAAAAATCATTAAGTGAAAAAATAAACAAACTTTGAGCCAATCCCAGCGCATTAGCAGAGCTAAAAGCGCTGTGATTGGTCCAAAGGACGTCAGCAAACACATCAAATAAAAAAAATAAAAAAAGGATCGGGAGGGGGCAAGGGCGCTCATCAGGAGCGTCCTGTATGGACGGCCTTGCCCCCCCCCGCTGCTCCCCACTTTCCGCCGCTCCCCCCCCCCGAAAAAGCAAAATGCTAGCTGCCCCGGTCCCCCTCCCTTCCTGTGTTCTGCAGAGCTAACTCCGCCTCCCGTCATTCTTCTGCCCCGTGCCCCGCCCCCGCTGCCCCCCCTGAGGTCGACTACGCCGCTCCCCCCCTCCACCGAGACACCCTCCCTATTAACGACCCGAGCAGCGCCTCTCACCTCTTTCAGAAGCGCTGCACGGGCAGGAAGATCTATTGTGTTGGTTGTAGAGTCTCCATGACGTCTCTGCTTCCCTGGCCCAGGCCCCGCCTCCTTCTGACGTAGGTCTCAGTGGAGGGGGGAGCGGCGTAGTCGACCTCAGGGGGGGCAGCGGGGGCGGGGCACGGGGGCAGAATGACGGGAGGCGGAGTTAGCTCTGTAGAACACAGGAACAGGAAGGGAGGGGGACCGGGGCAGCTAGCATTTTGCTTTTTCGGGGGGGGGGGGGGGGCGGCAGAAAGGGGGGAGCAGCGGGGGGGGGGGGGGGGCAAGGCCGTCCATACAGGACGCTCCTGATGAGCGCCCTTGCCCCCTCCCGATCCTTTGTTTTTGGATTTTGCTGACCGGGTAGCCACGTGTATTTGTTGTGGCTTTTTTTTTTTTGTTTTTACGTTTGCAGCATGCGCAGAGCAGCCAGCAAAACGCTTGGCTGCTCTGCGCATGATTTAGGGGCCAATTACCGATGTGTATTGTGATTCTTTGATACATTGTACGTTTGAATACCGATCTGAGCATGTGTGACTTTTTTTTTTTTTGGTGCATTCTTCGTTTTTTAAAAATCGTTAGGGACTTTAACGATTTTGATTTTTTTACGTTTGGTTGCTGCATCTGCCTCACAGTGCTGTACACTTGAACATGAAGAGACAGTCCCTGCTCGACAGAGCTTACAGTCTAATTAGGGCAGACACAGAAGAGATAAGGGAATATTTAAATCAGGATGATAAAACAAGTGAATATGGGTTAGGAGTTAAAAGCAGCATAAAAAAGGTGGGCTTTTAGTTTAGATTTGAAGATGGCCAGAGATGGAGCTTGACTACCGGCTCAGGAAGTCTATTTATTCAGGGGCCTAGGGTAGCAAATGGGGAGGAGGCTCCAGCTTGTCTGTAGTCTAGGTCTCCTTCAGCTTCAGGGAGCCATGGTGCCCAAGGCAATATTTAGTTCAGCAATACTAAACCAAAAATACATAACTGTTCAAAGCAAGCGGAGTCCGGTACCAACCGACACGCCCCAGAGAGCATGAGAAGAGATCTGGCCAGCAACCGAAGAAAGCAAAAACCGAGTCCGCTTTATCGTGTGGCCTTTCCAGCCTCAGGGATTACAAACAAACTCCGTACCATGTTGTCCCCGACGCAGCAGCAGAGCTGCAACGCTTCCCACTGAGAGAGACAGAGAACTCTGGAGTGAGCGTGGGAGGAAGAGACTAGTAGTCTCCAACACCGAAAATTAAAGGGGTGCTACGTGTTCAGTACGTACGCTTTCTGCTAAAAAAAAACAAAACAGGGCACCGTGGGCCAGCAGGCAGCGATTCGTTTCTGTCCACGTACTCAGTAGTATATTTCGGAATAAAGTTTTTCAGGGGGAAAAAAATCTGTGGTATTACTAGGAAGCGATACAGTGGCGGTGACTCCTCCCACCCCCCATCCCACTCTGTGGAATGGTTGCTGCCGGTCGGACATCTCAGTAGTTGCTTGGAGAGAGTGAGCGAGGGGCATGTTGTAGATGATGTAGTTGTGTGATAAGGAGCGGGAGAGAGCGGCGGTGTTGGAGCCTGTTGCTGCCACTGTATTGGCAGCGCCGGGAATTGCAGCGTTAACAGGGAAGAGCTCTGGAGTCGGCTCGGCGCTCCTGTTGGGGTTTTTTTTTTCTTGAGCTGGAGGACGCAGCAGTCGTCGAAGTTTGCGCCGAGTGGCGGCCCAAAGATTTGAAACGGGCGCTCGTGGGCTGCCGGAGCTGTTCCCTGCGACTTGACTTTCCTTCCGGGCTTGGCGATGTTTGTGTTGACTGTGTGAAACCGAAGGGAGAGGGACTTTCTCTCTGGCTTGTGTGTTATTTATAGTGCCCTGGGAAAGAAACAAAATGTCTGCCAGAGCTGTTTCTGTTAAGGTAAGATAGTCTTCAAATAAATCCATGAAGTTGCTCGGCTGTGAGTGGCTTCCCGTTTGGTTCTGGTGGAGCTTTTTAAAGTCTGTTTTGTGTCGTGGAAGGCCGGCATTGGTGAGTGGGGTTTGTGTTTTAATCCCTTTTCCCCAGTTCTGTGCATTTTAAGGAATTATCCATACGTGTAGGGGTGCCCCCTCCCAAAATGTTTAAATAATGGGGATAATTAGGTGTACAAGGGAAAGTTGTTTGCTATTTTTAGTTGATTTACAGGGGGTGGGCAGTGCCTGAGATCTTGTGGTGTAAGCTTCCTGTTTGAAAGCAGCATCTTGCCTAAACCATCTAGGGGTGAGAAACGAGCCCCTAAACTTTAAAGTCCGTGTGACCGTGTTCGAGATCACCTAAAGTAAAGTTGGGCGTGGGTGCGACCATCCATCTGGAAAGGGGTGATAACAGACCCTCCCTGCGCTTCCCTTTGCTGTGCGCCCTCCCAAAACTACCTGTTGAGTTCAGCATCCCGTCTCCAGCTTTACTTTATCACCTCCCAAGCGCGACAGCACACTTTTTGTTGGGGGGTGGGGGTGCTGTTCATTGCACTTCGTGACTCTTGAGCAGTTTCATAAACTGTTCATTCCCGGAGGCGAGGCCATTCACCTTGGGAAAACAATGCCGATATCTCCACATGACTTATTATTTTTAAGTGCCAGCACTGAGAGTGTGCTCTGCATGTTTCCGTTTTCCTTTGTGCGCTTTCAGTAGCCCTTTCGTTGTGATGGCTTTATTGTGGCTCCAGGATTTGGCCGAAACGACTGCCTTTTTGTTTAGTTTTGGGGTTGGGGTGCTTTGGTCTGACCAGTTTATCTAACAGAAGAAATAAAAAGTCACAAATCAAGTAGTGACTGTTTCCTTTCTAGGTGTCGGTTAAAGATGATCCGATTATTTAGTGTACGTTTCTGTATATAGAAAATACAGTATCGGATAGCATTAAATTGAGAGTTTCTGGTACGGCGTGCCAGGGTGTACTCTGACCTCACCTGTGCTGCTATGCAATTACTAGATTGCTCGCGGGGAAGGTGGAGTAAGAACATGGAACAGGTTAGCATTTCATATGTTTCAAAGATAATAGTGATGTGGACTGTACATGATTCAAGATTTGAGTGTGTAGTAAATCTCAAAACGTGCGTTAACAGGTAAAGTTACATATTAGTAAGAAACCTTGTTGAAACAATGATTGAACGAAAAAGGTGTGTGAAAGCGAAACTATGCAGTTTCGGCCTGATGTCATTCATTGGTATGTTAATTACACTAAAACATTGTTTGGTAAAATTTAAACGCAGCATACGGGGTACTTTTTAAATTATATATGTCTGGAACGTGGAATTCAATTGAAGTATTAAACATTGTATATATTTTCCCCAAATTATATAATATTTAAAAAACAGAATTTGTAGCAAAGAAACACATTGGCACAATTAATTTAAATTGTCAGTATCTACTGACCTACCAGCATGGTGATCCAAGAGCATGTCGCAGAAATGGAAGACAGTCACAGGTAGCCTAATGTTTTGAAAACAGGGAGGAATACAATTCAGAAGATTTCAAGGTTCCCTTCTTTTGCTGAATCTGTGACCTCCATTGTAAATCATGTTTTCACCCTCTGGAATCCTTTATTTTATAAAACGTGCCACTCCCCTGAAACTTTGCATGATCATGTGGAAAGATATTTGAACTATTTTTATGGTGGTGTACTTTAAACAGTTCTTGTAATGTAGTGTTCACAGCATTAGGTTTTATTCTGCAAAAAGCTAATGCAAACTTGGCTGAATGAAATTGTCATATTTTTTTCTGCTTGAAAACATGTATTCTCTTTCAAAAGGTTTATTTAATAATTTTATATTTTAGTCGTTTTCAGCAGAGTAATCCTATATGTTTACAGCATTTCCACTCTCGACTGTTTCTCACGATTTTTTTTTCTCCCACTCCTTTGAAAGTTTGTGTAAAACCATGGAAACATATATGTATCCTGTTTGGCAGGTTATACAGAATGACAGGGTTTCAGCTAAGGAATACACAATGGCATTATGCCTAATTGTCTGCTGAATTTGCAGCAATTATGTGAGGCAGGCTTGTTTGTAGATGGGATGGTATAATAACTCCATTCATTTCTGGTGCATATTGAATTTGATTTCTTATTACCCTAGTCTCATAGTGCTTATTGTTAGACTTTATGAGTGAAGGAGTAGCCCAATGGTTAGTGTGGTGGCCTGAGATCCAGGGGAACTGGGTTAGATTCCCAGCGCAGCTCCTTGTGGTCTTGGCAAGTCATTTAACCCCTCCATTGCCCCAGACACAAAATTAAGTACCTGTATATAATTTATTGATTTATTTTACATTTGTATCCCACATTTTCCCACCTATTTGCAGGCTCAATGTGGCTTACATAGTACCGTAAAGGCGTTCGCCAAGTCCGGTAGGGAAACAAATACACGGTGATGTTGTGGCCGATTACGGTTCAGGCACAATGGGGATCGAAGAGAGGAGAGGTTATATAGTGGCCATTACGAGCTTTGGTTTTGCTGTGTTGCGGAGTGTAGGCATTTATGTTGGGTTGGTATGGTATGCCTTTTTGAACAGGTTGGTTTTGAATGATTTACTGAAGTTTAGGTCGTAGGTAATATGTAAACCGCTTTGATTATAACCACAGAAAGGTATATCAAATCCCATTCCTTTTCCCTTGCATATATAAAATTTGTAATTCAAGGCTAAAATAGGGCCTTATGAAATGTTGTGCTGTGCCACATATATGTAAGTACTGACATATTTTATGAACAGCATAATTTGCATAGTCTAGTGTTTTGGAGCAGTGGGCTGAGAGCCAGGGATTTCAGGATTTGTGAATCAGTTTTAATAATGCTGGCATCCTGGTGAGTAGATTGTGTCCTTTTGGAAAATAACTAGTTCAGCGCTGACCTTGTGTAGTAGCACTGTGATTATAGTTTAACAATGTCTGATCTCTTTATGGATTCATTATTGATGTCATGTAATGGCTAATATTTTTTATTTTTGTTACATTTGTACCCCGCGCTTTATTTTGTTGCATTTGTATCCCACGTTTTCCCACCTCTTTGCAGGCTCAATGTGGCTTACAATACATCATGAGTAACAGAAATACATGAAAAAGTATGCATGTAGTGATAACTGCAGGATTTTGGGTAGTATGATAATGATAAAACATAATAGTGTTTCAGCAAACAAACATATTAAGAAGTATCTAAGAAATAAGAATTGTATAAGAAAGTATACATTTAGTAGTAGTTACAGGATCTTGGGTATCATGATAGTGAAAAACATGGTGGTGTTTTGGCAGTTTGATATAGTAGAGGTAGTTTTGGATGTGCATATAGGAGTTTATATTTGTTGATCATTGTTGTATGCCTTGTTAAAGAGATGAGTCTTCAGTAGAATTCGTAAGTTAGCTAATTCATAGATCGTTTTTAATTTGCGCGGCAGCGCATTCGAGTTGTGTGCTCAGGTAGGAAAAGGTTGACATATGCGTTAGTTTGTATTTGAGACCTTTGCAATTTGGGAAATGAAGATTGAGGAATGTGCAGGATGATTTTTTAGCATTCCTGGATGGTAGGTCTATCAGGTCTGACATGAAGGTTGGTTTGTCTCCGTGAATAATTTTATGAACTAGGGTGCATACTTTGAAAGTGATACGTTCTTTAAGTGGAAGCCAGTGCATCTTTTTTCGTAGGGGTTTAGCACTTTCGTATTTTGCCTTGCCGAATATAAGTCTGGCTGCAGTGTTTTGAGCTGTTTGAAGTTTTTTGATTATTTGCTCTTTGCAACCAGCGTAGAGTGCATTGCAATAATGTAGGTGGCTGAGTACCATTGATTGTACCAGGTTGCGAAAGACGGTTCTTGGGAAGAAAGGTCTTACTCTTTTCAGTTTCTACATTGAGTGGAACATCTTCTTGCTTGTGTTTTTCGCGTGACTCTCAAGTGTTAGGTGTCGATCGATGGTAACTCCAAGAATTTTTAGGGTGTCCGAGATTGGAAGCTTCAGTTTTGGTGTGTCAATGGTGGTGAATTTTTTCGTGTTTATGTTGTGAGGTGAGTATTAGGCATTGGGTTTTTTCTGCATTGAGTTTCAGCTTGAATGCGTCCGCCCATGTACTTTCCCACTCATGGCAGGCTCAATGCGGCTTACATGGGGCAATGGAGGGTTAAGTGACTTGCCCAGAGTCACAAGGAGCTGCCTGTGCCTGAAGTGGGAATCTAACTCAGTTCCTCCACCCTAACCACTAGGCCACTCCTCCACTCAGCAAAATCTTCTGTGGTGGTAACATAAAACATATAGGAGGCGAAGCCTTGTTTGGCTTCTATATGTGTAAATAGTGGCTTTTATATGTACAGAATGGCTACATGTGTGAATGGTAACTGTAGAAAGCTGCTGCTTCCATGTAGAGGGGCTGGAATACAGATTCAGAGGGGTTGTATTACGATTGTAGTTTGGGCTAAAAAAATATACATGCATTTCACATTTTACAGTGGGAATATACAAATTTGAAATAATTTCCCTGTTGGGTTTTGTACCTTCTCAGAATTGTATAACTTTTTCATGAAAATGCTTGCTTCAGCCAGAGATAAAAAGCAGGGATTGGGAGTAGTCATTCTTTATCCCCTGTTTTATAACTTTGTCATCAAAATGAAAAATAAACTCTTTGTAGTCTTGCTGCTTGATAGGATTGGCTTCAATCATATACTCACCCCATTTCAAGAAAACATTACATATATGCATAATTGCTGGAACTTATACCTGGAAGCTGCAAACTTAGCATTTTTACATATAAACACTGGCACTTATACATGAAAACTGCTGAATGTGGCTGCTCTGTTTTTCTGTGTGTAGTTCTCTGAAATTGCAGCTCCCACTGTATGTGCTGGCAAACATATAGGTGTTTGCCACTGTCTTTGTCTGTATTTTACAAAAGGTTCTTTCATAAAATACTGGGGTGGGGAAGAAATTTAAATGTCCTGACCTGGATGCCCCACAGTCTTATAGTAGTTTGTTGTGACTTTAATAAATTGCTGTATTTGGGATTATTTGCATAGTCTTTAAAGGCCTTATTGTACCCAGAATTTTGCTCTTAAGCTAGTAAACATAACCAGAATACAGGAACATTGGGGGGGGGGGGGGGGGGAGGAGTCAAGATGGCAACCACAGATTAGTTTGGTGCTCAACATTTTGCTATGGTGAAGAAAAAAGGGAGGCTGAGGGTTTATCCTTCTGAACTGCAGCCCCACGTCTCTTCTGTAGTTGTTGCTCCAGTGGACACTTACCTTCATCGGTGTCAACACCTTCTTTAGTTGGTGAGCTCCTGGCTGAACTGACACCACAACCAGGAAGTATGTCTCCAGGCTTTGGGTCTGACATCTCATTAACTCCCGACTTATGGAAACCCTGGCTACAACCGCTTCTTGATGTATCGCTGGTTTTAGAACTTGGCTCCTGATTCAAGATGCTCGTGTCCCCAGCTCGTGGAGGTATAGAGTCAGCATCATAGGAAGCAGTTTTTACTTCTCTGGGTCAGCTTTCTCTAGGAGTGGCATCTGGTGGAGCTGCAATGTTGGACACGGACCTGGCTCCTGCTGCTATTGGAAGTGGATCAAAGGTCGCCGAGCTTGCTGAGATTTCGCTCCGAAGGCCTCCGGTGTTTTCTCTGGAGACGATGTGAACTTAATTTGCAGAGATGGGTAAGGCCCGCTCGGCACAAATTGTGGTTTTAATGCCTCTCCACTGACTGCCTTGCAAATGCAGGTGACCTGTGCTGAGCAAATGGGCACCGAAAATGTTATTTGGATTAAAATGCTACAGGCGGTCAATGCATCTATTATAAATGAAGATAACATTATGAAGTGGAAGATTGAGAGTTTAGAAAATCATACTAGACTATGTAACCTTCGGGTAATACATTTTCCTAAACTACATTTGTTTTCACCTACAGACATGTTTAAAAGATATATGAAAGAGATTCTACAGGTGCCAGAGGAATCATGCCCCCAATATCTCTTATTTACTATTTGCCTTCTATGAAAAAAAGACACTTGGCACCTCAAGGGGAGCAAATCTCTGAAGTTGATGTTTTGACAGTGGGGAAGAGTGAACTACACTCTCTCTTGTAGATTTAAGAGGATCCCTCATGGCTTAAGAAAAAGCCCCAAAGCTGAACAATGATGACTTCCTTAAATGTTCCCTAGATTTGATGATTTTAATCATACAGACTTCAAATAGAACATTAGAATCCTCAAAAGGGAAATGTAGTTAGCCTTTTTTAAAAGAACAAGATGCATGCTCTGATTTATTATATGAAGATTATAAACAACAATTAGTCATTTAAGAAGCAGTTACGACAGGCTAAATTTGAAAAATTTAAGAGGCATGATTTAGATTCAATAATGTCTACCGTTGATACAAACCTTATAGCTATCAGGGCAGTAAGACTCCCCATATAATAACAAAAAGAATGAGGAAGAAAGGGGAGAGAGAGAAAACATACGGGCATGATTCCTCACAAAGATGAAGTTTTGAGAATGCATAAAAGTATAGCAGGAAGGATTCAGAGAAGATATTTATTTCCCTCCCCTCCCCCCCTCACCCTGAGATGAATGTTGACCAACAGGTTTTTCAGTTATGGAAAATCTAGAGATAAAGTTCAACATCAAAAACCATCAAAGAGGGATTTTCAACAAAGATTTATCTACCCTAATTAAAAAAAAATATATATATATACACACACACACAAGGGAAGACAGAGAAGCAGAGAGGGAGGGAGAGGAACATTATGCTCACAGAACGATAGACAGTTACAATAGATTTTAAACATTGGCACAGGAAGAACATTAAATGGGGTGTAGAACCTTTCGAGTAGGACATTATGGATGAAATAAAAGTTTTGGATGTGTCTTTCATTCACCTCCATAATGCTTTTAATACCAGAGTAGAATTGATTAGATTTACGTGAAAATTGTGGATTATTGATGATTTCTCAAAAGAAACTGCCAGTGCATCAGATCATTCTGTTGTTAAACGTGAGAGCAAATGGATGCCTCCTGGCAATCCTAATCCTATGATCATGGCATATGAGAATGTAGTATTAAAAGAAATAACAATGCTTGAAAACAGTGTCAAAAAAGTGTTTTATAATCTTAGTAAAAAAGAGAAAGCTGCTGCTCATTTGTTGAGGAATGACCCTAGCACCATCATTAAACCTGCTGATAAAGGTGGAGTTGTCGTTATGGATACAGAAGAGTATGGTACGGAAGTGAATTGCCAATTAAGGGGCCATAAGGTTTTTTTAATTTTTTTATTTTACAAGAGATTATCAGTTGATCTTACTGAGAGGATTAAAAGGAAGGTTGGTTCTATACTACAGATGGGGTTTAGTTTAGATGGTAGATATATAACGGAGAGAATTTGAGTTTCTCTCTGTTCACATACGTCATGTATACCTGTGCTGTATATTTTGCCCAAAATGTATAAATCTTAAAAAAACAAAACAGGTAGGCCAATAGTGTCTTGTAACAAATCTGTTCTAGAACCTTTTATAGATTTACAGCCAGTGGGTACCATCAATGCCGTCATACATTAGAGATTCATCTGATATGATTAATTCTTTAGAAGAGATAAAGTTGGGTGATAAGTGTATTTTAGCCACTATGGATGTTGAAGCACTGTATACAAATATTCTGCAAATGAAGCCCTTAAGGTCATTGAGGAGAGTTTACTGAGGAACATATTGCTGAGGAAAATACTAGTTGCCTTTTTGACCTCTCTTGCAGAGATGGCTTTGAATGGAAACTTGTTTAGACAAGGTGTTTTATGAACAAATTAGAGACACCGCCATGGCACCATCGATTGACAGTTTATACATGGCTACCCCCCCCCCCCCCCCCGTTTACAAAGCTGTCCGCTAATGTCGACACAGCCCATTCGCTTTGAATGGGCTGTGTCGCCATTGTCAAATGGCTTTGTGAACAGGGAGGGGACGGGACACCCATGCAATGAACAGTTGCTGGTATGGAAAAGAGATGATATTTTTGTTTGACAAGGGACAGAGCAGGAACTGCTTAATTTTCATAAATGGATTAATGTCCTGGAGGTCAATTTGAAATTTCAGCTAAATTTTTTAAATTACAAAATACTGTTTCTTGATACTTTAATTATTAATAGAGTAAAATGATTAGACATTTTATAGAAAACCAACTGTCAATTGCATTGTGACAGCTGTAATAGCAGGGCTTTGAAAAGGAATGAACCATATAGTCAGTTTTTAAGAGCTAAAAGAATTTAAGAAAAGATATGAGAAGTGTGCTATTGATCTTAAATCCACATTTAGAGAAAGAGGATACCCTGATAGCTGTGTCAGTGAGTGCTACAAAAGAGCATGTTTTAAGGATAGAAAGGAACTTCTTAGAGTAACAGATAAATGTGTAGAAAATAAAATTGTTTGCACTCAGGCATTTGTCCAATGAAATTATAACACTTTTAATACAAACATTGGTATTTGAACAAGACAGTGGATGCCTTTTCTGATAAATTTTGGATAGCTCCATAAACAAAGCATACATGTTGAAAAATGTCATCAATGTTCGGAAGGAATGATTCATGTAAGAAAAATATACCACATGTGACAGGTGCACAGTATGTTCTGCAGATGTTGTCATTAGATCCTGTGTATACCATCTTTCTGGTAAGAGGTTTGTTTTACATCATTCCTTCAGTTGTAAAACTAAAAAGGATGTATATACAGTGGGGGAAATAAGTATTTGATCCCTTGCTGATTTTGTAAGTTTGCCCACTGACAAAGACATGAGCAGCCCATAATTGAAGGGTAGGTTATTGGTAACAGTGAGAGATAGCACATCACAAATTAAATCCGGAAAATCACATTGTGGAAAGTATATGAATTTATTTGCATTCTGCAGAGGGAAATAAGTATTTGATCCCTCTGGCAAACAAGACCTAATACTTGGTGGCAAAACCCTTGTTGGCAAGCACAGCGGTCAGACGTCTTCTGTAGTTGATGATGAGGTTTGCACACATGTCAGGAGGAATTTTGGTCCACTCCTCTTTGCAGATCATCTCTAAATCATTAAGAGTTCTGGGCTGTCGCTTGGCAACTCGCAGCTTCAGCTCCCTCCATAAGTTTTCAATGGGATTAAGGTCTGGTGACTGGCTAGGCCACTCCATGACCCTAATGTGCTTCTTCCTGAGCCACTCCTTTGTTGCCTTGGCTGTATGTTTTGGGTCATTGTCGTGCTGGAAGACCCAGCCACGACCCATTTTTAAGGCCCTGGCGGAGGGAAGGAGGTTGTCACTCAGAATTGTACGGTACATGGCCCCATCCATTCTCCCATTGATGCGGTGAAGTAGTCCTGTGCCCTTAGCAGAGAAACACCCCCAAAACATAACATTTCCACCTCCATGCTTGACAGTGGGGACGGTGTTCTTTGGGTCATAGGCAGCATTTCTCTTCCTCCAAACACGGCGAGTTGAGTTCATGCCAAAGAGCTCAATTTTTGTCTCATCTGACCACAGCACCTTCTCCCAATCACTCTCGGCATCATCCAGGTGTTCACTGGCAAACTTCAGACGGGCCGTCACATGTGCCTTCCGGAGCAGGGGGACCTTGCGGGCACTGCAGGATTGCAATCCGTTATGTCGTAATGTGTTACCAATGGTTTTCGTGGTGACAGTGGTCCCAGCTGCCTTGAGATCATTGACAAGTTCCCCCCTTGTAGTTGTAGGCTGATTTCTAACCTTCCTCATGATCAAGGATACCCCACGAGGTGAGATTTTGCGTGGAGCCCCAGATCTTTGTCGATTGACAGTCATTTTGTACTTCTTCCATTTTCTTACTATGGCACCAACAGTTGTCTCCTTCTCGCCCAGCGTCTTACTGATGGTTTTGTAGCCCATTCCAGCCTTGTGCAGGTGTATGATCTTGTCCCTGACATCCTTAGACAGCTCCTTGCTCTTGGCCATTTTGTAGAGGTTAGAGTCTGACTGATTCACTGAGTCTGTGGACAGGTGTCTTTCATACAGGTGACCATTGCCGACAGCTGTCTGTCATGCAGGTAACGAGTTGATTTGGAGCATCTACCTGGTCTGTAGGGGCCAGATCTCTTACTGGTTGGTGGGGGATCAAATACTTATTTCCCTCTGCAGAATGCAAATAAATTCATATACTTTCCACAATGTGATTTTCCGGATTTAATTTGTGATGTGCTATCTCTCACTGTTACCAATAACCTACCCTTCAATTATGGGCTGCTCATGTCTTTGTCAGTGGGCAAACTTACAAAATCAGCAAGGGATCAAATACTTATTTCCCCCACTGTACCTGTTTTTGCCCTTGCAATTTACTGTATACAGGGAAGACCAAGTGTGCTTTGAGCAAGAGAGTGATTGCACACCGTAGCGCAATTGATAGGATAATGGACAAACCTTTGGTAGAACATTCAGCCAAAATGAATCATAAATTTGAAGATTATAGGCTTTTTGTCCTGCAGAAACTTAGTGTCCTTTAGAGAGGAGGAGATACGGACAATCTACTGATTAAGATGGAGCAGACAATGATTTTTTAATTCAGGACAGTAGAGCTTTTTGGTCTCAAAGAACTTGATTTGCTAGCATGCCTTTAGTTAAAGGGAGAAGAGTTCCATACGTTTGCCACTGTTTTTGTCATTTATTTTGTACAATTAGTGCATTTGTTAGGAATGCACTCCTAATGTTGAAGACAATTTGTTAGTATTTTTGGTGGCTTTTGCAAAAATACATTTGTATTATGTTTTGTAATTGTTTTAGAGCTCATATTTAATACTGGACAAGCCTTGCATTTTTTTCTTTACATTTTAAAATTTTAATTCATTTTTACATTTACTTTTACTTTTGGGATTTTTGCCGATTTTGGAGCTTTCTGATCAAAATGGTGTGTACGATGGATAAGTTTAACACTTATAGCACTACTTATCATTTCTATAGCACACAGCACTGTACACCGGACATGAAGAGATGGTCCCTACTTGACAGAGCTTACAATCTAATTAGGACAGACAGACAAACAGGGCAAATAAGGAATAAGGGAATTACTAAGGTGGGAATGATAAAACATAGGTACTGAACAAATGCGTAAGGGTAAGGAGTTAAAAGCAGCCATGGATTGAATCAGTTGAAGGTGCTTAATGGAGTGTAAAGGAAGACCAGCATAGAGTGAGTTGCAGTAATCGATCTGGGAGATCACCATAGCAAGAACAAGAGAACAAATAGAAAATACGGAGAAAAGAATGAACTGATCGAATTCTGTGCACTGCAAAGAAAGATGAATGGATGATGGCATCAATTTGTGGTTTAAATGGAAGTTTAGAGTAAAAAATGGCCCCCAAAATACGGACCGATTCTTTGAAGTGAAGCTGTTTAGAATTGAGCAGTGTGGCTGAAGGTAATGGAGACTGAGGGCTAATAAAAACAATAGCCTCACATTTTGAGGCGTTAAGAAACAAACAGTTATCCTGGAGCCAGGCGGAGATAGTTGAAAGACAAGAATTCAAATTAGGAGGTTCAGATGGATCAGAGACGCTCGATAAAATGTGTATGTCATCCGTGTAACAAAACGAGACACAGCCTTGTTCCTGGATTAGAATGAGAAGGTGAGCAAGAAAGATGCTAAACAGGGTAGGGGACTGTCGCGTTCTCGAGGGCCTTTGCATTCTGTCAGGTCCTCGAGGCAGAACCGGGAATCGTGAGCCCTTGGACCCCTGCCGAGGAGCAGCAGAGGCAGGCAAGACCACCCTGGAACTGGACATACAGAAGGACAGGACTGGAACTCTGGATTGGAAGTAGGCAACTGGAACCGGCAGAACAGGAACCGCTTCACCTGCACTTAGCCACCGTTCCGCTGGAGTTGAGCTCCAGCGTGCGGGTGGCCGGCAGGGCTTGCAGGACAAGGCCGGAACTGGAGATCCAGAGGACCCACCCTGGGTTTAGGAAACACGAGGAAGCAATACTAAATACTAGACTGCACTGAGCGCTGCATGCAGCCGATAAACCAGAAACACAAGACAGACTTAAAGACAAGACGTACAAGAGCTTAGCAGGAGCAAGGACAAGGGCAACATGCAAGCTAGGCAGAAGGGGGTTCAGGGAATACCCACAGGGTAAACCCACTAGCTAGGTAGAGGTAGGATACAGGATAATCACCCAGGAAATACACACTAGCTAGACAGAGACAGGATTCAGGATATACACTCAGGATATTAAAGCAGGGTTCAGGATATACACTCAGGATATACGTTAGCTAGGCAGAGCGGGAAACCGGGTAAACACTAGTTAAGTAGAAATAGGACTCAGGATATACGTTAGCTAGGCAGAGCGGGAAACCGGGTAAACACTAGTTAAGTAGAAATAGGACTCAGGATATACGTTAGCTAGGCAGAGCAGGAAACCGGGTAAACACTAGTTAAGTAGAAACAGGACTCAGGATAGACACTTAGGATATACGCTAGCTAGGCAGAGCGGGAAACCAGATAACACTAGCCAAGCAGAAACAGGCTTAAGGGTTGACACACAAGCTGGGCAAAGCAGGGCTCAGGGTTAACATAGAAGCTGGGCAAAGCAGGGCTCAGGATAAAGAGAGCAAACCAGGAATAACAGGCCAAGGGTCTTGGGCTGAAGCTACAGCAGCTCCACACACAGCCAGAGAAATAACCCCAGGCTGTAGCTGAGTATCTCCAAACCCAGGCTGAGAACAAAGACTGAGGAAAGCACTAGAAAGACTAGCAGTCCCCAGACACACAAACAGAGGGGCAAGGCCCACAGGGAAGGACTAGCAGTCCACAGGTACAGAAAGCAGATGGGTAGGAACCTAGAGACAGGCTTAGTAGCAGCGCAACAGAACTCTAACCTGCTGACCTTTAGGCATGACACCATGCAAAGGCCCTGAATGCAAGCACAGCACTTCCTTATGAAGGCTCTCACTGATGAGTCACCACCAGCAGGACAGAAGCAGGAAGTACACTGACCCCAAAGAGAGGCTTGACACACACAGGAAGTGAGCCCACAGGAAAGACATGCAGGAGCCATCTTGGAAGCTGGCATAGAGCTGGTGGCAGCCATCTTAGCTGCTGGCTCCCTAGAGAGGCAGAGCCCACACAGGTGAGGTCTAGTGGAGCAATCAGCACACAAAGCCCGAGCCAACACTAACACAAAGACAGACAGAAGCCAGCAGAGCTGCTGACCCCCAGAAAGAAGGTAAGGCTGAGGGTGGTCACGGCCACAGACATGACAGGGCCAGAATAGGAATCCCAGACTAAACAGGGAGAGAAACCGACTTGGTTGAATGATGAGCGAGTTTGAAAGAGCGATTAGTCAGCTAACTGGAAAACCAAGTGTAGACGGTATTTGAAATACCAATAGAATGAAGGCGACTAAAAAGTAGGGAATGATCCACAGGGTTGAAGGCTGAAGAATGCCCTTAGGCTGGTCCTAACCGTATGGGCAGGTGTAGAGTTATGCCCTTTTAAGTACTGATCTTTTCATACTTTCTATTTGGGCGTTTGTAGCAGGGGATCAGTGTTGTCTTTTCAAACCCCCACCCCACCTGTATGGACAGGTTCATATGTCAATAGACCATGAACACAGAGGGGAAAGGGATTGGGCAGGGTGTCACTACAGGACTTCATTAGTGCAGTAGCATTCACTAACGGTCCTCAAAGGCCTCAAACAGGTTGCTTTTTAAGGATATCCTAATGAGTATGCATGAGATTCATATACTTTCCTTTTTTTTTATAATGACTTACAGTATTTCTAAGTATTGTTAAACATCTTGTTAAACATTTTTTTCTTAACCAAAAAAATTACAAGATGGTATTGAAAATAAGCATGTTATCACAATATAAAGATAAACATGAAATTTAGTACTCTACTGAAGTGAAACATAGTTCTTTTGAGGTTTTGTGACAAATGGAGCTTTTGACAGAAAAATGTCTGCAAGTTAATTTTTAGATAAGCAGCTTATAAACTATGCTCCAGGCAGCATATAATTGAAGTAAATAACAGCCAACAAAATGTGGGTAAAAGAAAATGTAGAAATGCAGTATGAACCAGATTCTATAAATGGACGCCAGTAAAGAATGGCACTAAGCGCAGTTGTATAAGGGGCATGCATCCTTTATAGAATAGCGCTTGGTGCCAATTCCTGTGCCCTAATTTGGGCACCAGACTAATACCTGCTGAAACCTGGCAGGTATTAGTTGGCTACGCTGAGCCAGTATTCTGTAACATGTGCAGTTTGCTCCAGACACACACATGCCCTTTTTGGGGTTATACCCTATATATGGTGGCTACATTTGTGCACAAAAATGAACTGATTGAGCCAATGGGTGCCAATAATTGGCTGCTGACAACCAATTATTGTCATTAATTGGGATTTACGCACACATATTCTATAACGATACAAGCTGAAATCTTGTGCATAAATTAAAGGGATCGTGGCAGGGCAGGCATTCGAGGGTATTCCCAGAATTTATGTGCACCTGTTTTCCGGGTGCCTCCTTAACATAGGCACAGTTTATATGCTTAGCCACTATTCTATAAAGGGCACAGATCTTTTATAGAATAGCTCTCAGCACATACATTTTTTTGCGCCAATTTTAGAATCTAGTTGTATGGGATTTGGGCACTCATTGTTAATAGAACAGCATGCAGTCCGATGCCTGCACAAATCCTAATTGTTGCCAGAAACTTCAGTAATTGGTGGTTAGCACCAACTTATTAAGCAATTAAGCTGAATGCACATCTCAGCAGTGTGCCCAAACTAGATGGCCATGTATAGAATCTGGGGATATGTGTAAACAGCGGTGTGCAAAATTATTAGGCATAGTTATGTAGTAACATAGTAGATGATGGCAGATAAAAGACTTACATGGTCATCCAGTCTGGCCAACACTCATGCTCATTATCAATTCATGATTCAGCAATGAATGTGGTATAAAATACTTGTTTCAATGAAATCCCTAAGGAGCCCTTTTACTAACACGCACCCAGTGGAGTACTGCGGGACACACTCGGGGTACTGCAGTAACTTTGAAATATGCACATGCTAACCACGCACTAAAAAATTCTTTTGTTTTAGGGGGCATATTAGGAGTGAAGAGTGGGTGTTCCTACATTACTGTGTGCTAGCTGATTTAGTGCATGGATACCTTGTGAGCCCTTACCATCTACAAAATGGGTAGTGTATTACCATTACTGTGTTTATAAAAAAAAAAAAGCCACTTTTATGGCTGCGGTAAAAATGACCTTAAGGCACGGGAAAGACCTGCATAAGGCTTAAGACCACTTCTTACTGCAGCTTTGTAGAAGGACCCCTTTGTGAGCAGAATTTGACACAAACATGACAACTAGGGAAAATTACTACTTGCTGCTTTTAACATGTACAATAATGTGATTATGGCATATGCAAGATTTTGGGCATTCTTTAACAGCTGATTGATAAGTTTAATGTAGAAGTGGATTGACTTTATAGGCCTTCAATTAGGTGTAGATAATTCCACAGTTAAACAGAATATACTGACCCATCTGACCTCTCAGATTGTGATGGTTTTGTGTTTCCTACAACTGTGGGCACCTCTAAGCAGCTTGCCAAGCATTTGGAAATGAAGGTTATTCACTTCTAAAAAGTAGGAAGCAACAGAAAGTAGAATTTACCTGGAACTGTTGAAGTCCAACATAAGATCAGAAAGAGTAAGAAGTCTGATAGAGCTGTTCAAAAACCACTCAGATCTGCAAAATATGCACAGATCCTTGCAAAAAAAAAAAAAAAAAAACCTGCCGAATAGTTTAGCAGACACTGAAATAGTTGTCCACAGTATACATACAATGTTACTTATGCAACCATGATCTGCATGAAAGGGTTGTGAGAGGTCATAAAAGTTTCCTACTGACAAGTTGTCAGAAGCATCCGAAAGAAATGCTCATAAGCCAGAAACCTTTTTCAAAAAAAAAAAAAGTTGGATTGATGAAATGAAAATTGAACTACAACTACACAATACGTTTTGGAGACAAAAAAAAAAAAAAAGGATTAGACATTGGAAGAAAACACCTTGCCAACTATTTAAGCACGGGTTGCATTTGTTATGCTTTTGGGCTGGTGTCAGCCAGTGGCACATGAAGAAACTTGACGGTGAAAAGAGATTGATTATTTCAGCAAGACAATGATCTGAAACAGTAATCACATGAAATAAAGATAAAGGTTTTTGAATGTCCTTTACAGTTCCTAGACTTGAGTGCTACTGAAAAACTGAGAGGGTGATATCAAACCTGCAGAAGACTTCTTTGCAGTACATGAAGGGAGGTGGGGTGGGAGGGGGAATGGGAATTCCAAAAGCAAAAATAGAAAAACTTTAGGAGTCCTCTAGTAAAATGTGAGTTAAGCAATTACCAGTGCTGCTGTAACTGTTACTATGCTAGCATGTTAAGTAGTAGTAGCATGGCGGTTCATGCTAATTCACATGCTAGCTCCATGTCTTGGAATGGTGAGAGGACTGTGCATGGTAAGTTGCTGTGTGCTGCCTCCAATGTCCAGGGCAGGTGGTAAGTCCATGCAAGCTGTGTATCACTGTACTCTCTTGTGAAGTAGAGGTATTTTGTCTCCCCCCCCCCACTCCCCCAGGTGTGTAAATATGCTGCAAACACTGTCCAGCAATTCCTGCACAGGCTTTGTACTGAACTATGGGCTAATTTTTGCAAAAGTGCATTTTAGTAAAAAGAGCCTGTTTGGCCACAGGAATTTGGAAGATGTTTCTATTGACTGAAAAGGTGTCCAAACCTTTGCACCTGCTATATTTTAATATATATTTAGATCCCTCCAATTCAGTGACTGTATCTTCCTCAGCAGGTTCCAAAAAAATACACGCAAGATATGAGTACAAAACAAAGAGCAATTAGAATTAATCACAAGCATAAACCAGATAATAAATGACAACTTTTAGGAATTTAATCTTATAAAATCTTATAAGAGAGAGAGGCCTTTTTCCTGAAGTCAACTGTATCAGACTTCATATGACATTCAGCTAGCCAGGTGTTCCAAATCTCAACCTGCATGAGGAAGATTTGCTGTTAATGCTGGACAGAGTGGGCGAGTGACTCGGGCTCTGAGTTTACTTCTAGGTTTCAGGGGGGAGGCAGGAATTAGGTCCAGTTTTGAATCCTCCCCACCCGGCCAGAACAACTGTGGTGCCTTGCATAATGTTTGAAGGAGAGCTAAAAATTGAAGTGCCTCCAATAGCAGCCCACCCTAGACTTCAGAAGAACCAGGCGATTATAAGAAACAATACAGTAAATATAAGTTCACTGTTTCCATAATTTTTGTAAGAAGTTTTTTTCTGCATATTAAGCATGCTTTCCATGTGGAAAATGCTTTATAAAATATTCTGTATATGTGCAAGGCAAAAAAAAAACCAAAAGAACAGAATTCCCTATTGAAAAATAGGAGTACTTGGATAAAAATTGCTTTAGTTTCTATCACCTTTAAGCATAAAGAGCTGTCTGTATTAATTCCACTGTGGGTGCTTTTTACTTAATAGGAGTGTTGCCTTGTCTTGTTAGCAGTCTAGGTGAGATAATTGCTAAACTGAGTAGACACCTAAATGTAATGATACTTTTGCATACTTTGCTTTTCTAATGTTAGGCTCCAAATGTGACTCTGATTTTCAACTGGAGAGGTTATAAAATTCTGTTACAATCCTAAGCTTGTCCTGATCTCAGTAATTCATAACACTTATTATGAGGCATATTTTCAAAGCACTTTGGGAGGCTAAGTTCCATAGGTTTCTATGGAACTTTGGGAGGCTAAGTGCTTTGAAAATAAGCCTCTATGTGTACCAGTGAGCTTATGGTTGGTACAGTGCTTGAAAAGTAAGACAATCATATTTGTCCAAAGCTGCTGTTAGTGTGGGTAAAATGTGAGTAACCTCTGGCTTTTCTCTTTTGCTTAAGATCAGTTGTAAGAAAAAAAAATCTGAACCATGAGTTGAAGATGGTAAAAACATGTTTAAGTGAAATATTTTAGTTACTCTTGGCAGGTATGTTTGAAACTCATACCATAAGAAGTAATACATTCAGTAAAGGTTGGCTAAAGTTAGTCATAGGATGATATGATTGGTAGATAGACCTGAATGATCCATCCAGTCTGCCCAACAGTCATATTCATTGTCAATTCATGATTAACACAATTAATGTGGTATAAAAATATGTATACTTTATTGTAATTGATCTTTGCTATTTGCTATTGGAGTTGCCATTGAGGTCCACTCTAGTCTGTCCTGATCTATCTAGCTGTATATAGGACACAGACTGTAGAAGTCTGCACAGTCTGTTCCTCACAGCTGGAGTTGCCATCTACCACTCTATACATCAACATCTGTGAGGTCATTTTAAGTTTTTTTTTATTTTTTATTTTTTTTATTATAAGCTCTTTGTAAGTAGGCTTTTCCTATGCCCTTTTGAAATCTATCACTGTTTTGGACTCTACCTCTACCCCTGGGAGGGCATTCCAGGCATTGACCACCCCTCTATGGAAAAAATATTTCCTGACATTTTGGCATGCTAGACTTAGGAGTAATTTTGATTGCCTAGTTTTAGCATTTTCCCCATCTCTGGAAAATATTTGCCTATCAATACCTTTCAAGTATTTACATGTCTGGATCATATCTCCCCTATCCCTCCTTTCCTCTAGAGTATACTTATTCAAGTCTTCAGTCTCTTCTCGTATGTCTTTTGGTACAAACCCCATACAATTTTCCTCCTCTTTCTCTGAACTGCTTCAAGTCATTAAAAAAAATCCTTAGCAAGTTGTGGAGGGGTATTTAAAAAAAAAAAAAAAATCCTGCAAATGATGTCCAAGCCTGTCCATCTCGGCTATAATCAAACAGGAAAAACATCTAGATTTGTTCGATTATGGCTCTGAGATGGACATTTTTGCCCTGAAAATTTCCAGAATGAATAGCCATTTTCCAAAGTGACGTCTAACTTTTGAAAGACAAAAAGACCATGGACCTGAATGTCTGGTATAATTTTTAAAAGTATGGCCACACTGACATCCCTGCAGAACAGAGGAGTAGCCTAGTGGTAAGTCAGTGGACTGTAAACCAAGGGACACAGGTTCAAACCTCTCTACAAATCTTTTATTAAAAAAAAAAAAAAGATTCCTCCAGGACCTGAAAAATACTGTACATGAATGTACACCACTTCAGTTGCCTTCAGTCCTGCAGGTATCTTTATAATTAGGTACAGTAGTGTTTTTTTAAATATGATTTGTAGTGGGGCTTGAAGCTGGGTCCCTTGGTTCACAGTCCACTACACTAACCACTAGGCGGCTACTCTAACCAGCTTGCTGCTTTGTTCAGAATGTCTACAATACCTGCAGCCATCATAGAGCCTGGTTTTCCAGTTTCTCTTTCAGGGGAGAGGGAGGCAGACAGCAACCACTGGGGGATTAAGGAGGGAGTCATGTCTTAATTCTTCCAGTAGCCAGCTGCTCAATTTGAGCAACTTTTTGTAACTTGGACATAACTGAAACAGGTCTAGATTTAAAATGCCCTCTTTTTTAGACATGGATGTTTCTTCCCATTCAGAAATCCCTGTTGGATGTCCTACTTTTGGGCCCTTCCTCGTCCCATCCAAAACACACCCACAACATGCCCCCATGCTGTTAGGACGAACCACTGTGTGAAAGGTCCAAATTCTGACTTTACAAAATCAGGATTTGGACATTTTTAGCAGATCTTTTTTTTTTTTTTTTTTTAGGTATTTTAAGACGTCCATCTGCTTTGAAAATGAGCACCACAGCCTCCAAAACTGAACACAGTACTCCAAGTGGGGCATCAACACCACCTTTCTTAAGCTGCACAGAGAGTGGCTTAACCAGCAGATCATCCTTCTGGCTACGACCATTGTCTTGTCACACTTTTTGTCATCTCGAGATCCGTAGACAGCATCTCCCAAGTTCGCGTGCACTCTGCATATCAGCCTCTCCCCTCCTAGCACTTACAGCTCCTTTGGATTTCTACTCCCCAAGTGCATCTCTGCACTTTTTGGCATTCAATTTTATCTACTAAACATTAGACCTTTCTTATTTTTGCAGATCACTTTTCATGTCCACTCTATTGCAAATCTTGTATTGTTGTATTGTGCACAAAAAGGCAAAATGTATCATCTAATTGTTTGGCAACATCGCTCACAAATACATTGAATAGAATTGACCCCAGCACCAATCCTTGAGGCACTCCACTACCCACTGCTCTTTCCTCTGAATGAATTCCATTACTTTCATCCCTTTGATGTTTTGGCAGTCAACCAGGTTCTAATCCAATTCACCACTTTGGGTCCTAACTTCAGCCTGTTGAGTTTATTCAAGAGCTTCATGTGAGGAACTGTGTGAAACCTTTTTCTGCAATCCAAGTAAACTACATCCAGTGAGTGTTCTTAACAATTCTTTGGGCACATAATTGCAGTTATAGAATTCTGGTGTAGGTTGGCATTTATGTGCTTAACTTTAGGCACAACTACCTAAGCTGTGTCAAAGACTGGTGTAAAAGCATTTACCTAAATGTTGGCAATTATACACTAATCTTTTACAGTACTGTCAGTTATGTGCATAAGTGCTTGGTTAGTGCTATTTTGAGCCTTATTTTAATTTGCATGTGTAACTCTCATTATTTTATAACCTACACGTGCACAATTTTGCACACATAGGATTAAATTCTATAAATGGTGCCCCCATTCCTCCAAACCCTATGCCAGCTCTGAGTTTGCGTAGGGAGCAGTGCCTTTGTTTGACAGGCTGCATGCTGATCATGAGGGAGGAATACAGGAGATTCTCAGAGCCGGTGAGCGCGTTGCTACATGTGCTTGACAGCTCTGATCATCGGATAGGTGCTAATACAGCGCTATTGGCCTCTAGCGCTCGCGTTTGCTCAGGTTTCCAGGCTATCCACAATTAATATTCATGAGAGAGATGTGGAGGCAGTGCATGCATATCTTTCTCATTGTGGACATCCTGAAAACCTGATTGGTTGGGGTTCCTCCAGGACCAGGTTTGGGAACCACTGTCTTAGCCTTAAGTCATATGAAAGGAGTTCTTCCCCTTTATGATTGTGGTTTGGCCTTTTAACACTACCTGTTTTTTTTAATGTCTTTAGCTGGTACCCAATCTACAGCAGGGCTTTTGGATATGCCTTTTTTGTGCTTTTGCTTTTATCTCCTCCTTTTGTGTGGACTAGAATTTTGAATAGTCTTTATTTTCTTTTTTTTCCTATTTTTATGTATATCTCATAATGGACACTGATACTTGCCTAGGATTGAACTTGTACTGATCTGGAGATATTCTTTCTCTTTCAATGAAATATATTTATGCAAATGACTGTGTTATTTTTCCATATGTGTTTGTGCTTTGTCTGTAGTGGTATTGTACGAAACGGAGGAGCATGGTTAGTTTTGAGAATGTCTCCAGATATTGATTTGTGGGGTCTTAATGGTGAAACTTTTTATTCTTTTTTTTTTTTCTTTTGGCAGTCCTTCCTTCTCAAAATTCCACATTTATCAAGGGATCCTTACTGTACTGATTGTAGGAAATAGTCTTCAAGGCATACCCTCAGCACCACTTAGTGCCTTGCAAGAGCTATTCTAGTAGTAGCAGTAGCAGCAGCAGCATCTACCTCCTTTCCTCCCTTCCCATGCCAAGTGCATCAAAACGAGTTTTGTGGCCAGGCTTGACAAGTCTTGACCTGGATCCTCGTCTCAGAGGTTCACATTACTTTAAAACCTAAGCTTCTGGATTTGCTGTACAATTTATAAGTAATAATTTCTTTTGGTCTGTGTATGATGTGTTTTCCTTTTGTGGACCTGTGTATACCTTGTAGTTTGTTTTGTGTGTGGTGAATTAACTTTTTCATTATTTTTTTTTTTTAATTGAAAAGACAGATGGATTTTACGTAGCTGCTGTTGTTAAACTAAATGCCAGCATGGTATGACAAATTTTCAAAATTTAGACGATTTCTTTAAACTTGGTAACTTGCCTCATTTAGTATGCATGTGTCTTTTTTTTTTTTTTTTTTTTTCCCCTTTCCTTATGATCACATGGTGAGCAGATCTGTGTTTTTTTTTTTCTTCTTAACAGTAGTGATTCATTCTTAAATAGCTTTCTAGTTTAGTGGAGTGTATGTTCCAAACTGATGAATGAATGTGACATAGACTTAATCATCAGTATTCCCCTCCCTATGAAGCCTAAGCATTATGCTTTTCCATCCACCATTAACTCTGTGGCATTACGTGCATCGTAGTCTGCTAATTCAATTCTGTATTCCTATTTAACACTGAATAACTTTCTAAAAGCTGATGTTGCTGTCTTCTTTCCAGCAAACTGTTTTCTGTTCTTTTGAGGCAAATGCCATAAACAGAAAAGTAAGTTGAAAAATAGATTTTGAAGAAAAGGAAGTTGAATACTTTGGTAAGAGCTGATCTTGCACATGCAAAATTCTGTCATATGGGAAGATCTAGATCCATTCTTTTTTGAAGTATAAATTCTGCACTGTGACAAGATTAAATTGAAGGATCCAAGCAGTAAATGCCCAATGTATCCAGGCAACAATCCATAATGTTTGGTAGCAACTCATCGCCACCATGGGCACTGACCTGTGGAATATCACATGGATCGATACTGTCGCACATTCTGTTCAATATCTGTCTCAAGCCACTAGCCGAGCTGATTTGGTCAATGGACACTCAGTTCTACATCTGTGCGGATGATGTGCAGCTACTCATACCCATTGAACCTGATTTACCTACAGCCTTGAATAAACTGATCACTTGTCCCACATCAATTCAAGAGTGGGCTAAGCACAACAAACTTTGCCTGAACCCAAGTAAAACTGAGCTTCTCTGGGTCCCTAACACAAGTGGACACGTACCTGACATCAAAATCTCTTTTGGGAAGTACGAACTCCCCTTCAAATCGCAAGTTAGGAATCTTGGAATACGGTTTGAATCAACACAGACTGTGATTTCCCCAAATCCAAGTAACGTTGCTGCTTCTACTATTTCCGACAACTACACTGCCTCTCTCCTTACACCGAGAAGGAAAATATCCCAGTTGTGCATGCCATGATAACATCAAGACTGGATTACTGTAATGCACTCGACAATGGTCTGACTGCAAAGGGTCTGCACCAGCTCCAATTGATTCAGAATGCTGTTGCAAGTGATGTGACCACATCACACCATTTTTGCAAAAACTTAATTGACTACCAGTACAATACAAGGCTAAATTTAAAACTCTGCTTGATCTTCAAGGCCCTTAAATGGCCTCGAGTACTTGAACCTCTGCATACCTCCAAGGACACAAAGGTTCTCCTAAGGGGTATCGCTAACCACACCGTCTCCAAAAGACATTTCACAATGTGAAACCTGCAAGCAGGCCTTTGCTGGAGTGGCCCCCATACTCTGGAATGCACTGCCTGAAAGGCTGCTCTTAACACAAGACTATCTCTACTTCAGGAAGTAGATGAAAGCTTGGCTCTTCAACTGAGCCTTTAATGGAAGAAGTAACTAACTTCTTAGTCTCACACATACACAAGGAGTGACTCAGGCTGCACTTACTGCAGCAGGGCATGTTTATCTTAAGTAGTAGTAATACTAGTTGAGATAACATTTAATCATTTCTCTGACCTCATGCAATTTTCTTAAATTAGTCACCTTCTTTTCTAACTCCTCTTACTCTCTTATCTATCTATATGTTCCTTTGCTTATACCCTATGCTGCCTATTAAAATGTTCTATTACATATTGTGTTGAAATTGTGAGTAGTATACTATGCCATGCTTTCTGTTATTTCAATATTTATACTGCTGTAATTGTCTATTGCTTATGTTTGATTTGTTCTTACTGTATACCGCCTTGAGTGAATTCTTTCAAAAAGATAGTAAATAAATCCTAATAAATAAATTGCTGGATCACTAGTTGTGTAATACTTTCCTAAAAAAAAAAAAAAAAGAAA
This sequence comes from Microcaecilia unicolor, assembly GCF_901765095.1. Taxonomy (NCBI): domain Eukaryota; kingdom Metazoa; phylum Chordata; class Amphibia; order Gymnophiona; family Siphonopidae; genus Microcaecilia; species Microcaecilia unicolor. Next base: position 38,218 of record NW_021963120.1, on the reverse strand, counting down.
ACCAACCTTTTTAGCCCAATGTCACAAGAGTCGCAATTCAAACATTTGTTCATTTTAGTAGGATTATTACTTAACGTAATTCAAATTAGTAGACTGTGAGGCATATTTTCAAATACTTAGACTTACAAAGTTACATATTAACCTATTCAACTTGGTAAGTCTGTTTTGAAAATGAGCACTTGTGAGGTGCATGTAATGATGATGCCATAGACCCCAGTTGCAGGAATAAGTAGGCCTAATGTTTCTTATCTAAAATTAAAACTTCAACTTTGCTACTGATCTGTTGTTTTGTTCATCTATGATTGCATATATCGTTACTGACCTCCCAGGGAGTCATTGGGAGCAAGACTTCCACCGTGGAGCTCCCTGTAAACCTCAGTGGGTTTTGTGAGTAACATCCTCTCATCTGAGAGGTGGCTACTCTCGACCACTATTGTAGCATCTAATGTAAAACCAGTAACGCACTCATTGCTAGGTTCTGAATAAACATTGAAGGAAAAGAGCAACATTATCCATTTTGTATTTTGAACCATGTAAGGTCCATTTCACCTGTAGGTTATATGGCATTTTATCATATCCTTGATTTACCTTTTTGAATTCTGTCACTGTTTGCCTTTCTGGTGGAGGTGATGGGGACATTCTAGGCATTTACCGATTCTGTGGAACAGTATTTCCTGATGAGGCTGTGAGGAGATGAACTTAAAAGCAACATGTCATGTCCTGAAATTCTATAGCTTCCTCATCTTTGAAAGATATGCCTATAATACCTTTCAAGATCAGTATCTCATATCCCCTATTCTCTATTCTTCTAGAGTATACAGATTCAGGTCTTCAAATGTCTTCTCATATGTGACCATCTTTGGGGGGAAAAAAGTGAGTAAAGTCACAAAAAAAAAAAAAAAAAAAAAAAAAATGAGGTCGTAATGAATTCTGTTAGAGCAAACAATTTGTAATATCACAGTCCTTAAAGCCCATCCTTTCATGGGAAAAAAAAATAACAGAAGTTCAAACATGTAACTTTTTTGCAGACTTATGGACCCATTACTTGAAATACTTGAAAAATTGACCATTCTCAATATTTTAGATCCAGTGTAGTTGCCTTTTTCTGGATGGTTATGTGTCTTCTGTTTCAGACCTTGTACTATTTTGGTTGCTGCCTTCTCAGTCACTTCAGTTCTGTTTGTCATAGTGAGATGCAACCTCCAAAACTGAGCATACCAAATGGGGCTTACCAGTGACTTGTACATAGTTTGTAATCTCTTCCTATTTTCAGCTGATTTTACCTTTCTCTATGCAATCTAGCATTCGCTTTGTCCTACTGGTGAGAAAAGGATATGTGGCCCTAAAGTTCCAGTGAATGCTTGCTGCAAAATCAGCCTCCCTAGGTTACCCTACTTTCCAACTGGGAAAGATTACATTTTGAGTCGGGAAATGAATTTTAGGCTCCCCCAGTGGAGGGAAGGATTAACCTCAAGTACATTCCTGATCTGTTCAGTTCTAGCATGCAGACCTCAAGGCTGTCTCTATCAACTAATGTAATCAGTAAAACAGAAACGCACCTTGAGGGTTTGTAGGTAAGATTTCTTGTTATGCTCATTTTTTAAGATTTATGACTGTGTGCATCCTACCTGCAGTAACTGTGCAATTTGCAGCTGTGGATTGCTATTTAGTGCAGTAACAAAATTTTAAGCTTTGTCATTACTTGATTTATAAATGCATTCTTATTTTTGTTTCCTCTGATTTTTACCATGTCTCTTCAACCCTACCCTATTTTTGTATTGTCTTACTGGGCATTTTCAGAAAACTCAATATGAAGTATTCCCCAAAGGACTCTTGTCCTCTCCTGTCCGAACTGCTTCCTTTTCCTCTGTTTCTTTTCTGTGGACCGCTCTAAGTAGTCTCCTTCCTTCTTGACCCTCAGTATTTCTAGTCATCTGCATCTTCAATTATCCTCTCCCACCCCCCCACCCCAGCTAACTCCCTCCTACTGTTCTATTTGTATGTCTCTTTTCTCTGTGCTGTGTGTTCTGTCGCTTCAGCTGGTAGTTGAAATTCCAGAAGACATGTGCATTGTACCATTTGCAGAAATTTGTATTTAGGTTCGGACACTCATTCGCTTATTCCTTCCCAGTGTAAAGGGCATTATTATAAATTGTTCATACCGTCTATCAAATGGGGAAATAAACACTTGATAGGCAGTTAGTTCATCTACTGCAAACTGTTTAGTGGCTTCAGGAACGACTAACTGAAATTATGCTCTTTTGTGCCTTGTGCTGCTTTAAATGTCATAAATGTTGAATTTTATATGTTGACAGCCACTGAAGAATCTGCGTATTAAATGGAGCTAGTCAAAACCATCTCTCTTCATAGCACTACTCGTTGCCTATATTAGCTAGCTATGCTACATTTTACATAGGTCCCAGAAAAGTTAAAATTTCAACTAGGAAAGGTGATTCCGCTATAGTTTATTAAGGATTAATTAGTCAACTGGCATTAGATTTTTATCTTAGTGTTTCAGTTGTTGGGCTTTGGCTCATTCAAGTGGTATAATTAGACAGCCAAGTTTGGATGGGTTTGAGCTCAAAGTGGGTGAACACAAAATTTTCTCTGCTTCCACCCCTCCCCTGCCATCTAGCAACTCAAAAATATAAATACTTTAGCTAATGAGGATTCCCAAGGTCTGCTAGCTGAAGATTTCCTGTGAAGGCAGCCAAACTCCCTTTTACCAAGCTTGGCAGACAGCAGAAACATCCATGAGCCACTGATGCAAGCACCCCATATATGCTTGGTTATCAGTGGCTCAAGAATGCTTGGTATAAGGGAAGTTCTGGCAGACTTTGGAGGAACTCCTCAGCTGTAAGTGCTTGGAGATACCCACCAACTACAGCAAGGGTTAGGGTTGGTTTTAGACATGCTGGGACCCAGGTTGGAAAATAAAGGAGGGGACTCCAATCCCGTCTTCTCCCTGCCTCCCCTCCTGTCAGTACTATCCCACGGACAGACCCTCACCAAATACAGAAAAAAGATTACAAATTAGAAATAAAAATATGTAGACAAAAATTGAACTGGGACCCCTAAGAAGACTATACTGTTTCCTTTTCTAGTGAACACAATACTAAGATATCTACTATGTTTATTTCCCAAAATGTCATATTTCGGTTAATAAAAAATAAAAGGCTTTTTTTTCTACCTTTGTTTGGACATTTTGGGCCTCTTTTACCAAGCGGTGGTAAAAGGGGCCCTGCAGTGGTTTTGGCATGCGGGTTTGCTGTGCACTGAGGGCCCCCCATTTACTGCCACCCAGAAAAATGAAACTTTGGGCGGGGGGTGGAAATGGCCATACAGTAAGTGAAACACTTGTCATGTGGCCATTTCCTGGGTGTTCCCCTGGCACAAAATAAAACAAAACTGATGTGCCAGAAACCTGCAGAAACCCGGTGGTAGCGCCGGATTGACATGTGGCAAAGCGGCGGTACCACCTCTTTGTAAAAGTGACCCTTTGTTTTTTCATCATGTTGGTTCCAGTTTCTCTCGCCTGCTTTGTCCTCTAATTCTGTTTCAAGTGGCTGATTTCTATTTGTTTTTTCTCCTCTCTTTTCTCCCTCACTACACCTGTTTCTGACATATTGATCTTTCCTTTTTGACTTTTTCATTTTCTTTTCTGCCTCTGTCCACTTAAATTTAACCCTCCTTTCTTACCCTTCTCTTTTTTACTTTCCAGCTACCTATCATGTTTCCATCTCCTCTCACTCACTAGCTTTCCCATTCCCCCATCTCGCTTCTTCCCCAGCCGTCCATTCCTTTTTATCTTTAATCTACTACCGATTACCATATTTCTACCCACTGTTATCACTATCGTCCTCTCATTCTTTCCTCCCTCCACCCTTTATAGCTCAGCATCTGCTCCCTCTTCCTCCCCTCCTTTTCCTTGTAGCCTGATATTTTCCTGTCGCTTCTACTCCACCCCTAGCATAGTCCTGTCCCTTTTTTCCTCTTCCCTCCCTCCTATTGTCCTGTATGTCTCCTTATTTCTCCCCTCCCTCTCCTGTACATCTGTTCCTTCCTTCATTCCTTTCCCTCGCTCCTATTGTCCACCATCTCTCTGTCACCCTGTACTTTGCACCCTGGGTCCAACCTCTCTTCCCCCCTCCCATGCAGCATCTCTTCCTCTGTCCTGTCCACTTCCATGCCCAATACTTCTCCCCCTCTGTACAGCATCTCTTTTTGTCCCTCCCTCTCTCCCATCCACTCCACCCCTCCACTGCCCCATCCAGCATTTCTCTCTCTTGTCCCTCTTCCCCTACCCCATATGCAGCATCTCTTTTCTTCTCACCTGACCCCCCTCCCCCCCATTTCCAATTCTTCCTCTTTCCCTTCCATGACTTATTGGAAATATTAGATACTAGTAAAAGAGGCCCGTTTCTGAGCAAATGAAACGGGCGCTAGCAAGGTTTTCGTCGGCAACACCCCCCCGCCAACCCCTTCGTTGTTGTGGCATTGCTCCGCCCTCAACGTCGTGACGTTTGACGTGAGGGCGGGGCCCGTAGCGATTTCCCACCTCCCTGCCAACCCCTTCGTTGTTCTGCCATTGCTCCGCCCTCGAGGGTGGGGCCCGGAGCGATTTTGGTGACTTCACCACCACGAACCTTCGAACCTTTTTGAAGGAAGTCAGGGCTTGGCTTCACTGACGTCACTGTCTTCAGAACGTTGAGGGTGAGTTTTATATATATATAGATAATTAAACTGGGCTTAGACGTGATGGAAACATTAGCTACAACATTTAAACTTAATCTTTGATCAGCACTTAACCTTTGAAACTCAAGTGTCTGCTGTTATAGCCAAAATTTTCACAATCCTTTGGCGATGAAAAAGAATTAGAGACAAACAGTCTTTTCGACTGTTAGTACAAACAATGTTACTATCACAAATTGACTACTGTAATGTAATAGATGTGGGTAGCAAGGAAACTGTGATCAAAATGCTACACACAGTTCAAAACACAGCAGCCCGCTTGATTTGAAGTATGACAGAGTAACCCCATTATTACTCAAATCACACTGGCTCCCAATTAAAGCACGATCGATGTTCAAAACCAGTACCCTCGTGTACAAAATTTTGTTTGGCATAGCACCAGGTTACATGGTGGATTAAATTTCTAGAATGAATGCAGACCCAATAACAAGAGACTATGTTCTTCACCTCCCCAGTTGCAAAAACATAACCTATAAGTCAGCTCACACAGCAACGATAAGTTACTTGGGATCCAAATGGTGAAATCAAATTCCCAAGGAAAAAAAGAGGTATAAATAATTGCTCTTTCACAACCTGAACATTTATCTTTTTAAAGAAATTCTTTAAGATGTAATTGTAAAATTGGAGAATTGTTTATTTCTAATTCTTGTTAATTATAACTTTATTCAGTATATTAATGTAATTAAGTTCTGTTAATTGGAAACCACATTGAACTGAAATTAATTTTCAGATAATGTGGGATATAAGAACAAACAAATCAACAAATGTCCAACAATTCTTCCTCCTGTTGGTTTAGCCTTTTCCTAGCAGATCCTTGGTTTGGATCTTTCTCCACCTCAAGTGTCTCCCTTCAAAGAGTTGCCTGCAGCATCAGCAGTTCCTACACCCTGCCTGCGGTTGACCCTTCCTTCTGCTGTGTTCTGTCCAGGTGGATCTAGGAAGTTGCTGCAGAAGGAAGGCTTCTGGGCCAGCTGCAGCCAGCAACCCTTTGAAGACAGAAGCTTGTTAAGAGAGGGGGAGAGGGAGATGCAGGACTGTAGAATCCTCTATAGCTGAGCCCAGCTTGCTTCCCCCCCCCCCCCCCCCATGCCGGCTGTCAAATGTGCACCAGTGGACTGGGGCCCACCCATAGCTACACCCCTGGTTCTTTCCACTTTCGTGCCATCTGCTGTGCCTTGGATGTTCGTTTAATCGAATGTACAGAGAGGCATAACTTTTTCTTTTTTGTGGTATCACTTAAAATATGTATTAAAATGATGACTATATAGGGGAAAGGGAAATGGGACTTAATATACTACATTCAAAGCGGTTTACATATATTCAGGTACTTATTCATATATTTACATATATTCAGGGGCAATGGAGGGTTAAGTGATTTGCTCAGAGTCGCAAGGAGCTGTGGTGGGAATTGAACTCATTCCCCAGGATCAAAGTCCACTGCACTAACCACTAGGCTACTCCTCCACTCCTCCACTCATACAATTTTGACAACAGAAATGTTTACTTTCTCTAAAGTGTGCATGACAGTTAATGGGCAGAAGTATTTTCTAATGATTAATGTACAGTGTAGTGCTCTTGCATTACAATGTCTTTGTTTCAGTAAGATCTCAGATTTTGGAACCACAAAGCATACTGTATTCTGAGAGCTTTACAGTAGCAGTCTGTATCAGTGAGTGCAATGAAGTCTGAGGCATCAACCAAACGTAAAAAAATGTAAAACATAAAAGTCCTTAAATTTAAAAAAAACGAAGAATGCACAAAAAAAAAGGTCTTTAATGTTCGGTACGGTATTGTAAAGTACAATGCATTAAAGATTCGTTAAATTGGTGTAATCCCTGTCGGTAATCGGCCCCTAAAGCATGCGCAGAGCATCCAAGCGTTATGCTGGCTGCTCTGCGCATGCCACAAACGACAAAACAAACAACAAAAAAGCCAACACAAACACGTGGCTCCTCGCTTTCCCCTGCATAAAATATAAAATCTAAACAAACATCAAAAAAGGATCGGGAGGGGGCAAAAGCGCTCATCAGGAGCGTCCTGTATGGATGGCCTTGCCCCCCCCCCCGCCCGAGGTCGCCCCTGCTCCCCGCTTCTCCATGTAATTAAATAAAAACTCAAAATATCAAAACTTTTGCAGCGCCGGGCCCCCCTCCCTTCCTCTCTCTCTCTCTCCGTTTCCCACCATTGCTCCGCCTCCCGCCATCCTCCGTCCCCCCCCTCCGTTTTACCGGGCCTGCGCAGCGCCTCTCACCTCTGTGTGAAGGCGCTGCACGGGCAAGAACAACAACAGCTGATCGACGCGAGTCTTTAGGACGTCTCTCCTTCCCTGACCTGGGCACACCCCCGTCTGACATAGTAACTACATAGGTTGCTTACGTCAGACGGGGGTGTGCCCAGGTCAGGGCAGGAGAGATGTCCTGAAGACTCGCGTCGATCAGCTGCTGTTCTTGCCCATGCAGCGCCTTCACACAGAGGTGAGAGGCGCTGCGCAGGCCCGGTAAGGCGGAGGGGGGGCCCGGTGGAGGGGGGAGCGGCGGCGACGACTTCAGGGGGGCGGGGCACGGGGGCAGAGGATGGCGGGAGGCGGAGCAGTGGTGGGAGAAGGAGAAAGAGAGAGAGGAAGGGAGGGGGGCCCGGCGCTGCAAAAGTTTTGAGTTTTATTTTGAGTTTTTATTTAATACAGTGAGAAGCGGGGAGCAGCGGCGACCTCGGGGGGGGGGGGGGGCAAGGCCGTCCATACAGGACGCTCCTGATGAGCGCCTTTGCCCCCTCCATTTCCTTTTTAGATGTTTGTTTTGATTTTCAATTGTATGCAGAGGAAAGCATGTTTGTGTTGTTTATCTCACTTTTGTTTTTAAACTTGCCAGCTTGGATTTTTATGCTGCAGGGGGAAGCGGGGAGATGACAGCTCAGGCCTTAACGACAGGTCTGACCTCACGTTAAATTTATCACGGTAAATGATTCGTTGCAATCGTCGGTATGGTTAGTGCATCCCGAATTGTCCACATTTCAATGGTAGTTACTCATTTGCAATCCGTTTTCGTTAGCTGCTAGCGTCGTCGGAAAATGGCCTTTAATGCATGCTACGGTTGAAAATTTCTTTGTTAAAGGGTCGTTAAGGTTTAGTGCATCTGGGCCTGAGTGTTAAAGAATGTGTTTAAAGATTTTGTGCCTTTTTGTTTTGGTCGTCTTTGCTGTGTGGGTGGATGTGGAAAGTAGTGCCTTCATCAACTGGGCTTGACTTGGTAGAAATGAAATTTTACTCATGGAGGAGTTATGCACAAATTTTGTGTTGCACAGAATTCCCCTCCTGTGTAAAAGTCTGCACTTGGCAGCACAGACTTCTGCACAGGGACAGTGAGGTGGTAACAGCTAGCATGATGATTCTTCCCATCCCCCACACCACACTGATCATGTTGCAAGAGGAGGAAGAAATCATCTGTATATTGGGCTGCACCCTCCTCCTCCTCCTCCTCCTCCTGCCCTGGGCTTGATTGCTAATTTGAACTATGTTGGTCAACCTACAGCTGTGTTTAGAATAACTAGTCTAACTCCAGGCTGCAGAAGAGAAAGACATGGCTCATTGTGTAGCCGCTCAATTCTATTTATTGCTGCCTGATTGGTGGAATGCTCAGTGAAACAAAGCAAGCTGGGGATGTGGCTGTGGTGTGGAACACAGCTGGTGGTAGGGGAGGGGGTTGCGAGGGGAGTAAGAACTCTCTTGGGGGAAGCTGGCAAGGAACAGAGAGGGCTAGGGTTTTGATGGGGGGGTGGGGGGGGGGGGGAGGACCAGAGGGAAAGAAAGCTTGGGGGGTAGGAAGAACTAGGAGGCAGAGAGGAAGCTTGGAGGTTGACAATGCTGGTGGGGTGGGGAGATCAAGCATATGAAGAGGTTCAAATAAAGTACATAAGGTTTTGCAGAGTTTAAATATGCATAGTCCAGTGGTTCCCAAACTTTTTCAGTTCACAGCACTCTTAGTGTCTGAGCAATTTTTTTGGCACCCCCCCTCCCTGGCCACAGCATCTACGTATTATCAACAGAGGCATAGCTAGGCTTTAACGTCTGGGGGAGCAGACTTTTGTAAAATAGGCGCCAGAAGGGTAGGCCGGTCATAGCATGCTACTGGTCCACAACACACTTCCTTGGTTAAGAACGATTGGTCTAGGCACGTGCAAAAACACACCTGGTACAAAATAGGGAGACCACAAAAAACATTCATTAAAAACTGAAATGGAGACCTCCCTCTCCTCTAGCCAAGAAAGCTAGGCTCTATAAACAGTGCAATATCAGTACATGAGACACGGAAATGCATTTTCTCCTGTACTCTACAAAATACTCTGGCTATAGGGACTCCCCTTCACCCCCTGTATTTATGCAGAGATGTTTTCACCTAGTAAAGGTTCACCAAAACAGAGATCAGATGCAGATGTGGTTCCATGTGTCCGAACGAAAGAAGATTTTTTAGTTTTACTTCCATTTAATTTCAGCATATTCCATCATTATACACCAGGCTTCCCAAAGGTAGATTACAGCAACAGTTAAGATCAAGAAACATGATATTCCTTGTCATCAAGCAGATGAAGCCATTACGTATGGGTTATGTCCATCAACCAGCAGGGGAGATAGAGAGCACTCAAACTTTCACAGTGCCCTCTTGGCCAGCTAGCTCCACTGCCTCTTCAGTATTCGCTATCTCCCTTAGCAGGGTGGCTGCAGCTTGTTCGAGCTCCAGAAAAATCTGCCGGGAGGTGGTTCCTGGCTTGCCAGTTGTTAACCGGGGTGTTGGAGGCTATAGCAGCTTCACTTTAAAGGCACATAGGTTAGCCCTTTCCGTGCCTTACCCATACCTCTGTGGATGTGGACATATTGCCTTGCTTTCCCTGTCCTTACCCACCAACAGTGGATGCAGGAATATAGGTTCGCCCTTTCCCTGCCTTTCCCACTCATCTGAACCTCCGGAGTCTTCAATACCTCTGCTTTCCTCACAGCTTAAAAAAAAAAAAAAAAAGTCGCGTCGCGTTTTTAAACGCAGAGACGCTGGAACAGAGGTTTTTGACCTGATTTTCAGCAGGATCGTAGTTGTACACTAGATCCTTTGAGGTAAGAGTGTTTTCCAACTCCTCCGGGGTGGGCCCGCGATCGGGGCGATTTTGGCGCGAAACCGCCATTTTGGATTTTACCGCCGTTTTTCGCTGATGGCTGCGGACAATGTAAAGCGCTGTTCCACTTGTGGCAAGCGCAAATCAGCAGCAGGGCTCTGTAAATCGTGCTGTATTGGCGTAGGAGCCGGCCCGAGCATGGCGAGCGATGTTTCTTCCCGCTCTGAGCTGGCAGCGGGCGCCATTTTGCTTACACCGCATGGCGCGGCCTCCGTGGACACGGAGAGACCTGAGCCGGGTGGGGCACCTCGAGATGAGGTTATTTCAGGAGTGGCTAGCACCGGACAGGATTTGGGTGCCCAGGATGAGATGTTCTCCCCGGATTTTGTGCTTTTGCTGCATAAAGCATACATGATGAAAAGAGCCCTTCCTCAAGGGTTGCCTGAGGCTCCTCTGATTGCCCCCCCCCCGATGGATTCTGGCCTGGGACTGCCCAGTGAGACTTTTTTCCCGGATGCTTGGCCTAAAGATAAGCGCAGAAGGGTTAATTCCCCTTCAGATTGTGGTGCACCTTTTTCCCCCCCGTGGTCGGGGTGTGAGGATTCGGAGAACTCTGACAGACGTTCTTGGTCTGAGGAACCAGAGTCAGGTGCGGATTTACCAGAGGATCTGGATGATCCCTCCGCGGTGAGGATTTTCCACCGTGATGAGCTGCCAGCGCTTATTTCAGATACCCTGCAGGCCCTCTCGATTGAAGATCCTGACAGTGGCATGGCCTCCTCGGGTAATCCCAGGATGGCTAGTACCAAGAAAACTGCTCGGGCCTTCCCTTTGCATGACTCCATCCTAGAGCTTGTTTCGGCTCAGTGGGCTGACCCTGAGGGACCTTTGAGAGTTTCCAGGGCTATGGGGCAGTTATACCCTTTGCGTGAGGGACATATGGCTCGTTTTCAAATGCCTACAATGGATGCCCTAGTCACTGCGGTGACAAAGAGAACTACCCTCCCTGTTGAAGGAGGTGTTGTCCTGAAGGATGTTCAAGACCGTAGGCTGGAAACAGTGTTGAAACGGTCCTTTGAAATTGCAGGTCTCACTGTTCGGGCGTCTGCATGCAGCTGTTATGCTGTGAGAGCCTGTCTAGCTTGGCTGCAACAGGCAGTGGCTCAGCCCGGAGATGGAGCGGAGCCCTTCTTGGATGTGGCTCCGCGGATGGAGGTGGCCTTGTCCTTTCTGGCTGATGCCCTTTATGACCTTGTCAGAGCTTCGGCTAAACAAATGGCAGTAGCAGTGGCGGCTCGCCGTCGTCTGTGGCTACGACACTGGTCAGCGGACATGGCCTCTAAGCAAAGGTTGGTGAAGTTGCCTTTTCAAGGACTTCTCCTATTTGGTGAGGAGTTAGGGAAAATTGTGAAAGGCCTGGGTGATCCAAAACCCCAGCGCTTGCCCGAAGATAGGCAGAGGCCTTCCTCTAAGGGCCAGGCGGTCCACTCCTCGTACAGACCTCGCTTCCGTGAAGCTAGAAGGTACCGCCCGGGGCGTTCTGCTGGGTTCACTTCACGTGCCCGTGGTCAGCAGAGGAACTTCTTTCGCTCGGACAAGCGTTCCGCAGCCGGTGGCTCAAGACCAGGAGTTCAGGGGCGACCCTCTCAATGATGGTGCGCCGGCCCTCTCCTCGATGCCTGTCATCGGAGGACGGCTTTCCCTCTTTGTCGAGGAGTGGGCCAAGATTTCCTCAGATCAGTGGGTTCTGGACCTGATCAGAGATGGATACAGAATAGAATTCAACGCCCCAGTAAGAGATGTGTTTGTGGAGTCCCGATGCGGTTCTGCCGTCAAACGGGCGGCGGTGGAGGAGACTTTACAAGATCTGATTCAGTTAGGGGCAGTGACCCCGGTGCCTCCCGCCGAGCAAGGCTGCGGCCGATACTCCATCTACTTTGTGGTGCCGCGAAAAGGTGGGTCCTTTAGCCCTATTCTGGACTTAAAAGAAGTGAACAAGTCCCTGAGAGTGCGGCATTTCCACATGGAATCCCTGCGCTCCGTCATTGCGGCGGTTCAGCCAGGAGAGTTTCTCATGTTTCTAGACCTGAAAGAAGCTTACTTGCACATACCGATTTGGCCCCCGCACCAGAAGTTTCTGAGGTTTGCGGTGTTGGGAAAACATTTCCAGTTCAGGGCCTTGCCTTTTGGCCTCGCCACAGCTCCCCGAACCTTTTCGAAGGTAATGGTGGTAGTAGCTGCTTTTCTCAGGCGAGAAGGTATCGGGGTTCACCCGTACCTAGACGACTGGCTCATCAGAGCAGACTCTGCAACAGAGAGCTTACAAGCTACAGCCAGAGTGGTCTCAGTACTGCAATCTCTAGGCTGGGTCGTCAATATGGCCAAAAGTCACCTGTCCCCTTCACAGCCTCTAGAGTTTTTGGGGGCCAGGTTCGACACAGACTCGGGCTATGTGTTCCTACCCGAGCCAAGGCGGTGCAAGCTTCAGAATCAGGTCCGTCTGCTCCTGAGGATGCCCCGCCTGCGAGCTTGGGACATTGTCCAGCTGCTGGGATCGATGACAGCCACGATGGAAGTGGTACCCTGGGCGAGAGCGCACCTGAGACCTCTACAGTATTCCCTACTCCGGAGATGGTCTCCTATTTCTCAGGATGACCAATGCAGACTTACTTGGCTCCCTGCGGCCCGTCTCAGCATGGAGTGGTGGCTCTCGGACAGCATGCTGCGGCGAGGAATGCCGCTGACGCTCCCCGTTTGGTGCCTAGTGGTAACAGATGCCAGCCTGAAGGGCTGGGGCGCACATTGCAAGGGGAAGCATGCCCAGGGCCTATGGACACCCGAGGAGTCGGAGTGGTCCATCAACCGCCTAGAGTTGAAAGCGGTGTTTCAGGCGCTTCTGGCCTTTCAAGTGACCCTGGAAGGATTGGCTGTCAGAGTGATGTCGGACAACACGACAACTGTGGCCTATGTAAATCGACAAGGCGGAACAAGGTGCAGAGCACTAGCTGCGCAGGCTGAACTGATTTGCCACTGGGCCGAGCTGCATCTTCAGTGTCTGTCGGCAGCTCATATTGCAGGTCAGAGCATTGTGCAGGCCGATTATCTGAGCAGGCATCAGATCGATCCAGCAGAATGGAATCTGGCAGACGAAGTATTCCTGCAGATCTGTGCCAAATGGGGCAAGCCCGTGATGGATCTAATGGCGACAAGCGCCAATACCAAAGTCCCGTGCTTCTTCAGCAGACGGAGAGATCCTCGCTCGGCGGGGTTGGATGCCTTGGCTCAACCCTGGCCTTCGGGTCTACTTTATGTGTTTCCCCCATGGCCCTTGATAGGGCGCCTGCTCTTGCGGATTCGGCTGCACCCAGGAGAAGTGGTCCTCATCGCCCCGGATTGGCCAAGGAGACCTTGGTATGCAGACCTCCGACAGATGCTCCTGGAGGCTCCTCTGCCGTTACCTCTGGTACCGAACCTGTTGACTCAGGGACCGGTAGCCATGGAGGACGCTGGCCGCTTTGGTCTTACGGCATGGCTATTGAGAGGGCGCAATTGAGGGATAAAGGTTATTCCAATAAAGTTATTTCCACTCTCCTGCAAGCCCGCAAGTGGTCCACTTCCGTGGCTTATGCCAGGATTTGGTGCCTGTTTGAGTCTTGGTGTGCTTCCAGAGCCATTGTTCCAATGCGGGCTCCTGTCTCGCCGATTCTGGACTTTTTGCAGGAAGGTGTACAAAAAGGCTTGGCCTATAATTCCCTGTGGGTGCAGGTGGCAGCGTTGGCCTCCCTTCGTGGTAAGGTGGAAGGCGTGTCTTTGGCTGCTCACCCAGATGTGGCACGGTTTCTTAGAGGGGTGCTTCGGCTCCGACCTCCAGTGCGAGCACCCTGTCCAGCTTGGAACCTGGGGCTAGTTTTGAAAATCCTGCAGGCATCTCCTTTTGAGCTGCTTCGGCGAGCATTGGAGAAAGACTTGACACTGAAGGCCGTTTTTCTGGTGGCCATTACCTCGGCGAGACGGGTGTCAGAGCTCCAGGCGCTGTCCTGTAGAGACCCATTTCTGCAATTTTCAGAGTCCGGAGTCACGGTTCGGACCATGCCTTCCTTTATGCCTAAGGTGGTTTCAGCCTTTCACTTAAACCAGCCTATTTTCTTGCCCTCTTTTTCAGAGGAAGAGTTTCCAGAATCTTTTGGGCAGCTGCACCTTTTGGATGTGCGCAGGACTCTGCTGCAGTATCTGCGAGTTACTATCTCTTTCAGGACTTCTGATTATCTGTTTGTTTTGCTATCCGGTTCTCGCAGAGGGTCTCCAGCGTCTAAAGCCACTATTGCCCGCTGGCTCAAAGAAACTATCTTTTCAGCTTATCTGCTGGCCGGCAGGGTTCCGCCTGTAGCCTTTAAGGCACATTCTACTAGAGCGATTTCTTCCTCTTGGGCTGAAACTGGAGCACTCTCTCTTCAAGAGATATGTAGTGCAGCAACATGGGCTTCTAAGCTCTCCTTTGCCCGACATTACAGGCTGGATGTGGCTGCCAGGAGGGATGCGCGTTTTGGTGCACAAGTGCTAGCGCGTGGTGTGGCTTGTTCCCACCCTATCTAGGGATTGCTTTGTTACATCCCATACGTAATGGCTTCATCTGCTTGATGACAAGGAAGGGAAAATTAGGTTCTTACCTTGGTAATTTTCTTTCCTTTAGTCATAGCAGATGAAGCCATGAGCCCTCCCTGTATGATTGTCTGTATGCTGTGAATCTGTTTTTCAGGTTCTGTTCTAAGTTCCTTCCTTGGGAGAAAGTTGGAAAACAATCTTCAGGATTCATGTTCAGTTTAAATTTAGGAGGATGTGTTCATTCCCTCCAGCATGTTTTTTTTGGAGGATGTGTTGATTCTCTCCAGGAGGCGCGTGTGTTCCCCTCCAGTTCTATAAATAGGAGGATGAGTTCATTCCCTCCAGTGTGTTGGGAGGATGTGTGATTCCCTCCAGGAGGCGCGTGTGTTCCCCTCCACTTATACAATAAGGAGGATGAGTTTATTCCCTCCAGGAGGATGTGCATTCCCTCCTTTATGAGTTCATGCCCTTGTGATGGGCCATCGTTTGCTGTGAGGAAAGCTCTTGTGATTCCCATTGCGGTTTGCCATACTGCTTTGGAAGCTTCAAATACTGAAGAGGCAGTGGAGCTAGCTGGCCAAGAGGGCACTGTGAAAGTTTGAGTGCTCTCTATCTCCCCTGCTGGTTGATGGACATAACCCATACGTAATGGCTTCATCTGCTATGACTAAAGGAAAGAAAATTACCAAGGTAAGAACCTAATTTTCCCATATTTTGTTGCAACCAAGTTGGGGAGGCAGTGGCGCAAACAAGGAGACTGAAGTAAAAACAAAGCCATTAGGTATGTATTGTTTCCCTCCCTTTCCTCTGTGCAGTCATTATCCTCATTTACCCAAAACAAAGCAAGCAAATCTAGTAGCTGCTCTATCCACGTTGTCGCTTTTTTATTGTTAGTAGCATTTTTATTTGATCTTACTTATATTTTTAAACATGCTGTCTTGTGCAGCATAGGATTTATAAAGAGGAAGTATTGGTTTCATCGGTTAGAGTACTATTTTGTTCTAAATTGTAAATCGTGTCATTTGGAGGGACTAGTTTTAGGACTCCCTGTATTCATGCAGAGATGATTTCAGGTGCTTAACAATCAGACTTACTATTTAAAAGTACAAATTTAAAAACAAACAAACATTAATTAGGTTGAAACCTGGGAGCATTTAATATCTTTCCTGTGCCTGCATCAAAAGAAAAAGATGGCATGTAGGAACTTGCTCCTTTTGTTTTGTGGATTCAGTGGTATATTATAAAAATGCACTTGCCTTTTATATTACTACTATTTCTCAGAGAGGTATTGAATAATGAGGGAAGGGCATCCTTCATCAGAAGTTCTGTCCAGCCATTGTAAATGTGCCACTATTGTGCAGTTCAGCACACTATTAGCAAAGTTAATTATGTTAAGTGGAAAATAAATCTGTTGGCTCTGGCTGCTTGCTACTGAATATTCTATCATTGTTTCATTATTGCTACTAAGTATTACATATTAAGGGCATTTGCTTTAAACTTTGTTTTTATTTATTCAGTCCTTACTTGCACATGGTTTTGGTTTTTAAACCCAAAGGTGAATCCTAAGGGTGGTTGAACAATTAGGTGTAAACTGGTGTTTCTGACTTTACTTGTTTTGGACTGCTTTTGGTCCTGCTGATCTGTACATCTGTACATTCGCTGTCTAGAATTTTGGAAGGTGGAAATGAGAAAATGTATTCTGTAGAAGTTGTTGCTGTTAACTTTTGCATTGTGTGAATAGATGCCTATTTTGGTGTGTGCATGTGATAATATTTGAATAACTATCTGTACTTATGGCTATAATTTCTGAACTAACTCAAAATAACCTGTTCCTTAGTTGGGCTCTAGTATTACCATAATGAAAATGTGACCATACCATACCTCTGTGGTTGTGTTCCACTAATAAGTTAAACGATTAACTGACTTTCTTGAAAGGTTTTTATAAACTTTGGATGCATGACTAGGGTGTCATTTTGCAGGGTTTTGTGTTATTTCACAAAGTGGCCCTATTTGAAAGTAGGCTGTGGGCAAGGGCTGCCTTTGGTGGCCCTTGGCACCCAAAATAAAAATGCTCAGGACTAGTGGTCTCCACATCCTGTAGAGTCACCACACAAACAAAAGCTCATTGATTTAAACAAAGTATCTAGCAGTGGAATGAATGTGTGTGCTGTTCCTGAGGTGATGGTCATAATTTGAATATTTCTACTTGTAGTTAAGAAGATAGGTTGCCTGCTTTGACCAGTCCAGGGACCTTTTCTGCATCCTGTCTCTTGATGTAACTTCCTTGTAGGCAGAACACAACAGAGGCAGACTGTATTAATTATTACTGCCCGCCGCAGCCACTGCATCTGAGAACAACACAGGCCTTCTGTCTAGCTGACACCAACTGGCGCCTGTTTTATGAAAATCTGCTCCCCATGATGTCAAAACCTGGCTACACCTCTGATATATAGACTAGGTTGGTGTGCATTTTGCAACTAACTAAAGTCACAAGCATTTACACCTGCCAAAGGCTGGTGTATAAGCTGGCGCACAAATGCAGACATTTTATAACATTGTGCCTAATTTCTGGGAACGCCCATGACTGTCTCATGGCCACTCCCTTTTGGAGTTCTGCGCTATGAAATTTAAATGGATATGTCATAGAATAGGGTGTAAAGTGGACCACGCCTAACTCGTCCTGACAATTGTTTAACTGCAATAATTGACAGCACCTAATTAGTTTACATGCATATCTAGGATTCACACCCAAATTTGGGTGACCTATACAGAATCTGGGGGTTTGTAGCACACAAGTGTGCTCATTTATGCCTGCTGTTGACATGGCATATGTGGGCATGCCTAAATGTAGTATTCTACACGCTTAGAAGCTAGGTTCCAAGATGCTGTTATAGGTTTAGCGTTCAGTTTGCTACATCTTGGTGCCTAACTTCTTGTGTCCGATTATAGAATTGCCCCCTTTGCTTTTTGTTTCTGCTTTTTTCTCAGCATATTCTTTTTATATGGATAACGTTTTAAAATTTATTTGTAAAGGCCCTTCTGCTGAAGTTCAGTAAGGGTTTTGTTTTTTTTTTTTTTTTTTGGGTGGGGGGGGTGCTGTGTTTAGGCACAGGCACAAACGTAAACCCAAGTGTCCAGCATCTGCCCTGCATCTACTGCATGGGCACAATGTCACATACAGTGCTGGCTCACTCCAAAATATAGTCACTGCTGCCATTGTACCTCCCTCCAACATAACATACCCCTTTGATTCTGTTTCCTGTCAACAAATTCTTTTCCTCCCAGAGCCATACCTTCTCCCCAGTTCCCGTCCCAGAATCTACCTGAGGTCCCTGTTGGTGTTCCAGTGGGCCTTAGCAGGTCTGCGTTGGGATCCAAAATGGTGTCGATGCCCCTGAGTAGTAGTCTGATGGTACTAAGGGGACATTATTTCATATAAGCAGAGTTTCTGATTTCATAGAAAGAAACTACCAGTAGGGAGTATTGGTATCATTTTGAATCCCAGCACATACCTGGGTGGGAGTGGAGGGGATTCACTCTCGTCTTGGCCCACTGGGCTGTCTGTGGTGGCCCCCAGGTAGGTCTTGGGGGGGGGGTTGGTGGTGTAAGGGCGTGTTCTTGGGGAAGGGTCCAGTTTGCAGACAGGGATCGGATGGGAGCAGGGTCTAAGATGTCTGGGAGGGGGGCAGAAGGTGTTTGTGATGTCTGCCACTGTAGTTCCTCTAGACTGGTCGTTCTACCAAATTGCTGATAGTGTGGCTGCACTTATGGCCACCTTTTGAGGTTGCGTTAAGTGCAGCTTTCCTCTCAGCAGTCATGTCAGCTAGCACACAATACTGCTCTTCATGTTAGCTACCACTTCTCCACATTGCACATGCACTGCTATTTCTGCGTTTAAGCAGCTAGTGCAGGTATTATACCGTGTTAGATGTTAGCATGGGTGTGCACTTAAACATTTAATGTGCAGTAAAATCAGCACTAGTTTTTTTTTAATGTAGCTTAGTTGAAAGGCTCCTTATCAGTGTGGATGGTTGATCTTACTACTGCTCACTCTGTTGTGCCACTCACCTTCAGCTTGTGGCTGGTTGTTATGGAAGAGTGGATTAGAGTTTAAGGGCTGTTTGCACTCTGCCCCTACAGGGCAAGTACAGTTTCATATTTTTAAATTGATGTTTTGGTTTAACTTTCATTTATACTATATTATTTTTGTAAGATTTTGTAAATCACAATGGTTAGGTTCAGCTTCAACTGTTTTTTATTTTGTAGGTGTTAAGTATATTGCACCCTTGAGTCCAGGTGCCTTTTTGTGATGGTAGAGTCTCCACCCTTGCCTGGGTAAGCTTTCTGGATTTTTTTCTTTCCTTTTTATTTTTTCTTATCTATTCTTTGGTTTGTAGGTTTGCCTTTATTCATCCCTTTTACAGGTTCAGAAACCTTTTGTTGAGTGATAAACGTCATTTAAAAAAATGGCAATAATTGTGACTTTGTTTATATTCATATACCCCTGATGAAGGCATTTGCCAGAACATGTCTCTTCTGATATAATTTAGATCTATGTGATATAATCATACATACATAAGTAATGCCATACTGGGAAAAGACCAAGGGTCCATCGAGCCCAGCATCCTGTCCACGACAGCGGCCAATCCAGGCCAAGGGCACCTGGCAAGCTTCCCAAACGTACAAACATTCTATACATGTTATTCCTGGAATTGTGGATACAATTTGTAGATTTTATATTTTCCAATGTAATAAAGATTTATTTTATTCCTTGTGCTGCTAGCCCTTTATTGCTACCGAGATTGAATTATCTGTGCTCCTTTTTCTTTGTTTTTGTATGAGGTTGACTTATAGTATTCCAGATAAAAATCAGTATCCTGTAAGAAGTTCTTCCTCCCTGCTGTATGAAATAAGTAGGTGCTGGATTAGATGTTTGAATTTGGTTAGGAGAAGGAGGCATTGGCTGAAGATTTTTGTGTTTCCTGAATGCTCTCTGCTCTGCTTAACAACCTATTAGAATGATTTATAATACAAGGGTATTCTATAAAGCGGCGCCCAAAGGAGGTTCTGGAAGAGCTGATCCCAGAGGTATCCAGCAGTAGCCGAACAGGAGATCCAGTGCAGGCATAAGAACATAATCATTGTCACGCTTGGATAGACCGAAGGTCTATCAAGCCCAGTATCCTGTTTCCAACAGTGGCCAATCCAGGTGCAAGTACCTAGCAAGATCCCAAAAGATTAAAACAGATTTCATGCTGCTTATGCAAGAAATAACCAGTGGATTTTCCGAAGTCCATCTTAATAATAATTCCTTATGGACTTTCTTTTAGTAAATGATCTAAACCTTTATTAACCCTGATAAGCTAACAGCTTTTACCACATTCTCTGGCAACAAATTACAGAGTTTAATTACACATTGAGTGAAGAAATGTTATCAGATTTTAAATGTACTACATAGTAGCTTCATAGCATTCCCTCAAGTCCTTGTGTTTTTAGAATGAATAAAAGCAATCCACTCCACTCCTGAGCCTTTTTTCTTCTCCAAGCTGAAGTGCTCTAGCCTCTTTAGCTTTTCCTCATAGGAGGAGAAATCCCATCCCCTGTTTCATTTTTGTCACTTTTCTCTGTAGTTCCTTTTTTAACATTTAATTTTTATAGAATATAGAATGATTATAAACATAATAACCAAGCATATACTGCTTGTACAGAAAAGATTACTCCAGATTCATAAAAATGAAAATAAAAAATAAAGCTAACCTCAGTTTCTTAATCCCATAAGCCCACTATAGTGGGGGTAAAGACAGTTACATGATTTAGGTAATTATTTCAAAATAGTAGGGAAAGAAAAGCAGTATAAGGGAGTCTTTTACTAAAGATTAGCTTGAGTTAACTGCAGTATGGGTCTTGCTGCAAATAACTTGAGCTAACCTTTAGTAAAAGACCCCCTAAGTGCACAAAACTCCAAGTAAATAGTACTGCACCCGAAGAACTAACTGATGTTGATTTTTAACCATAAGGATTCCAAGATATATTTTGTTTCTTGCAGAACTTTGTCTATTAGATTCAAGAAGACCCTGTTTAACATATAATGCAATCTCAAGGGATTGAGATGGAAGTTTTATACTGGTTTTAACTGGAACTTCAGTTTCAGCTCCAGCTATCTTACTTGCAGCCAAAAAGGATGTCAGTTGTGTAGGGTGAAAAAACATATTTACCCAGCTTATACTTAATGACACATTTACTTGGAAATTTTAAGAAGAAAAGGACCTCTAATTGAAGGACTCCTAGTCTCAGCAAAAGTTTTTGGGTGTTGCTTGAAACATCAGGATAATTCCTGACTTTTCTGTTTGTAAACACAAAGGTTATCAATAGAAATCAAACAAAATAAAACATGGAAAAGAAAATAAGATGATACCTTTCTTATTGGACATAACTTAATACATTTCTTGATTAGCTTTCGAAGGTTGCCCTTCTTCGTCGGATCGGAAATATGCAAATGTGGTAGCAGATAGTAAATATGAGTGAGACATCCAAGCATTACTTTGACAGTCTGACAGGGTGGGAGGGTGGCGGTGGGTAGGAGGTATGCATAGAGACATCAAAGTATTTCATTGATATTCTAACAGGATGGGTGTGGGTAGGTGAGAGGAGGGTGGTAAACAGAGAAATACAATTTTATGGTTTATAATGGGCTAGAAAACCCAGATCCCTGTTAAGTCCTGTCTGTTGGGTGTCAAAATATTCAATCATTCTGACTTCAAAGGTCTTACGTTCCTGTATTGTTTTAAAGTTACCTTTCAGAATTCTAACTATGAAATCACTGGTGCAGTGTCCTGGTCTTGTAAAATGCTGGCCCACCAGGGTGGGAACCTGACTGGCACCGGCTATCTTCATGTGATGTCTGTGCAGATTGAATCTTGTCTTAAGCATCTGGCCTGTTTCTCCAGTATAGCATCCTTCGTTACATTTTTTACACTGAATGATATATACCACATTGGAAGATGGGCATGTGAACGATTCCTTAAGAGTGGACTAACACGGCTACCACACCTCTCTACTAAACACAAAGGGAAAGAGTCCACACTCCGCAGTATAGTGTAACAAAACACAAAAGAGTGAAGTGAAGGATGGATGGCAGGAGATCCTTTATTGAGAACTCAATGGACCCGACATGGACTGTGTTTTGGCCAGAAGGCCTGCGTCATGGATCAAGTGGTGTCTTAATAAATAACTAGATAACAAAATCACCTCAATCTCATAGGATGGACAATATGAGGATTCAGTAAAGTAGTGTAATACTCCGTTTAGTAGAATGGATATTATTTCAGACAGGCTAGAAAATAAAATAAACATTGGGCAAAAAAACCCCCCGCCAACATTCAATTCTCCCGCCAAACTATTCATAATGTTTCTTTATACTTGAAGAAAAGTCACAGAACCAGGGCCCAGATGCACAGAGGTCCCCGTTAATCTGTTTGTATTTCCAAATCGGTAAAAATTACCGATTTTGAAATAGAGGGATTCTTAAAGAGAATCTCATGCAAATGAGCTGCTTGTTGCTTTTGCAACCCAGCTCATTTGCATGTGATATGGAGGAAGCTAGTCGGCGAGCTAAGCATGGCTGCTACAGACAGCTCTCATACACACAGATAAGCTAATGCTGGGAGCCTGCACTCTCCAGCCAAGGGGGCAGGGCTGCCGTCCGTCTCCTGTGGGGAGGGGGATGGCAGATCCCGAAACTCAAATGAAGAAAACTTGCTTCTCAAGACTGAAGCCCCCACCCCCAGCCCCAGGTTCTCACTTGTGCTCTGGGCTTCTGCTCTCTCGTCTGCCACCCCTGCTTCATTGCCAGGAGGCAGGACAGGGCAGCAGCAGCACAAGAAGACAATTATAGCCATCCCGCATGCCAAAAAGAACAGCTGATGTCAAAAAATGGAAAAAAAAAGGAAGGTAGGTACTTATTAATTAAAAAAAAGTGATGACTAAAATGTACCGTGTGCAAATAATAGTCTAAGAGAAACAGTGGATATACAAAAAACCATAGACTAGAACTGATTCAAATAGTATTGAAAAATAAAACTATAAACGGACCTTCCTTGCAGTGAGCTGCAGCTCTTTTACCCAATAGGTAGTGAAAGTTGTAGTTTTTAAAGCAATGTGATTGTATGCTATAAAGTGTTTTGCTATAAAGTTATTTAGGCTTTTTTTCTTTTTTATGTTGCGTGATTCATGAAAAAAGTGCCTTTTGTAGAGAAGTGTATATCCTTCCATGAAGCAGTCAGAATATTATCTAACCGACATTAATGTTTACATCTCCCTCACTGCTTGGAAGTGTACAGTCTTGTTGCGGGAGCTCTTTTGGTTCCCTCCACCCCGTCTCTCTACTGTTTCGGCTGTCATATGCAGTACCGATAGCTCCTGACCACCCATTAACTTTTCCACGGTAAAGTTAGGGACTGCTGCTGTGCATCGGGTCAGAAAACGGCTGTACATCGCCTTGCATGCACATTTCTGTAGTAATTAGCTCATTATAATAGCTTTGCATTCTGTTTTCGTTAGCTGCTACTTTGATAGGTAAAGAGCTTGGAGAGCCCCTTTTGTGCATGTCTCATTTTACTCCTTGCTCACTAAACCGGCCAGAACTAGTATAAAAACCATGTTGCTGGCTCGTTAGGTTTTGTGCATGTGGACCCAGGTCTGTATTGGTCTTTAAGGCACCAGTTACTATCTGATTCATCAGTCCTTTCAGTTCAGAATCTGAAATCTCAAGAATCTCTGCAACATTTTTAAAACTGCAGTTATCAAAACTTTATTCATTTCTTGTATTGAAGATATAGGTACCTTAGAATCTTCAATTACTGATTGTAAATTTTGTACTTATCTTCCAGAATTTTACTCTTCATTTCTTATAATTCTTTTTCCTTTTCCTTATTAGTCCTTCTCCTGAGTGGTATATTAAGTGCGTAATAAACATGCTCTTGGAGGATTCAGACAATTAAACAGCATTGATAGAGTTTGACCAAGCTGTGTTCCCATATTCCAAATCACCTCTACAGAAAAATTGTTCAGCACATTAAGGCTGAAAAAAAAACTGAAGAGTGGTGGCTGATTTGATTCAGATCTGTTTCTGAATGAAACATTGAGAGACCTTTCCTCAATGGAGATAAGGCTCAATGGAGATAAGATAGCCAAGGGAATCCTCAGGGCAGCTACCTTCATAGTTGGTGTGGTGGGCGAGTTCTGAAATGCTACCCTTCCTCCTTGGCCCCAAGCTTCAGCAAGCTATTCAGTGTGCAAATGATAGGGTCTCTCACTCAATTCAAGGGAGGTACCAGGTTGCTGCAGCAGCATTCAATGAACTGGATAGCCAAGGCACATATAGGGGACAATTCCTGCTTGTGCCAAGTGGCTTTGAGTCCTCTGTTCTGTTCACTTGAAGTCCTCTATGAGTCAAACTCCCTTCAAGTGGTCATGGCAGTCATTTTGATAAGAGTTGACATGGGCAAAAATGACTGGGGATAATTCCTGCCCTCACTACACCACTAGACCACCAGGGATTGTAAGATAATTGTGTGTGTTTGTGGGGCTACTGGCATTTCCTTTTGTGTGTGTGTAATGTGATTGTTAGTAATGCAGTTATGATTTTACATAGTAGTTTATATGGTAAATGCTTTTGATACAAAAGTTTAGCAGGAAGTAAATTTGGGATGATAGGCTTCTTAGGAATTAGCTTCACTGTGGAGATACGACATCAGCTATCATTCCAAATGTGGCGCAAAGTCAGCCACTGTAAAAACATTGTGGCTTTTGCTTTGTTTTCATTAGCTGAGGTCCATGTGTGCAGAGGCTATTTTTCTTGGAGGTAAAAATATAGTCTGTTTATTATATATATTCTAGTTTGGATACTGTTTGGGTGGTTCTAAAGAATTTCAAGGCTCGATTGGGTACGATGAAGATGCAGTGTTTTAATCAAACTTGTCTTGCAGAAACTGTTATATGAGAAAGGAACCTGCAGTGATTTGTTTTCAAGCACAAGTACTGCTTAGCTTATAGTAGGGAAATATTACAATGAAATGAAGTATATATTTTAATTTGACATTTATAACCTGCTTTACCAATAAGTTCTAAGCGGTTTACATTTAACAGTATGTTATCAAAAGATTAACATTAATTAGTAATTGTTCAGTATACAGTAAATTAGAAAATAATTTGAGAAGTGTATTGCTCTTGATTTGTAATTTTTCAGAGCAATATAGTCCTTACATTAAGTAACATCAATGGGCTTTTTTTTTATTCTGGATTGTGCATCAGGTTGATATAATGTCTGTAGTATAGACCAATGACTGGACTCCTTTACCCTATTTTAGTAAGAATTTGTCATGTTTGTCCTTAATCAGTTTTATAACTAAATACAAAACAGGAAACATCTCAGTGCTACTTTCTCTTGTTACTTATATACAGTTTGGGTAAGAAATGCTGGTAGTCATTATTTTTTTTACACATTCTCACAAAGTTCCTTTCATAGACGATTCTTAATTAGTTTTTGCTTTTGGTTTTACCAAAACCAGATAAGTTTCAGCTGCAGTTTCAGTGAAAACTGAAAAAAAAGCAGTTTTGGTCGGCCTCTACAGCTGCTCTTCTAAGGTGTTTTGTTTAACCATTTTCCTCATTTTTATGATTATTATTATTATTACATTTGTATCCCGCGCTTTCCCACTCAAAGCAGGTTCAATGCGGCTTACATAGTAATAGGGATTACAGGATATTGATGAGAAAATAAAAAAATATAACAGAATAACAAAAGTGATAGGTAGGTAGAGAGAGTCTCCTTTTTTAAAAGTTAAGTTAAATGCGTATTGGATTTCCTGTGTACTTAAAAACCTGGTTATTAAATCAAATCTGATTGTGATGATCACTGTTATCAAGTGACCCCAGCAGTGTTACCTCCTGCACCAGATCATGCACTTAAGACTAGGTCTAGAATTTCTCCCCCTCTTGTTGGTTCCTGCTCCATAAAAGTCCTTGATTTAGTCTAGGAAATTTACCTCTCTAGCATTCCCCAATGTTAAATTTATCCAGTCAATATTGGGGTAATTGAAATCACTCATTATTATTGTATTCCACAGTTTGTTAGCCTCCCTAATTTCTGCTAACATTTCTACATCTGTTCATTCTGGCCAGTAAACTCCAGTCGTATCCTTTTCCCCTTTAAACATGGAATTTTTAGAAGTCCCTTTTTAACATATAATGCAGTCTCGGGGGATTGAGAGTGGGGGTGGGGAGGCGAGAGGTTTATACTATTTTTAAAATATCCAGAAGTTGGGATATAACACTTGTTGCTTGAAGCGTTATACTGTTTTAAGGATGTTAGGATGTTTTAGTTGCACATTTTGGTCATAGCGTTGACTGCTTATCTTTATTGAATGCAGAAGTTAGGTATCAAAACAAACAAACAAAAAAGTCACCTTTTTCAGCATGAGTTAATGGTACTTAGATAACCTAATAGTTCTTTGAGAGAAGAGTTAAGCAGTATGGAAGATGCTGTACAATAAGCTGCAGACTAGATCACCAGTGTCCTTCAGAGAAATTCATTGGCATGATTTCTTTCAAACCATCAACCAAGCCGTCCTCTGGTGTATCCATAGGAAGGGACTCTGTCCTCCATGAGTTCTTCCAACAGACAGTAATAATTGGAGAGTTAGGCAGTAGAGGCTCAGCCACAGAATTATCTCCGGTCTGAGCTTTATACAAAAAGCAACATTTTTCCTTAAAGTGCAGAGGAAAGATCTGAATGTCTCAGCTTGTTCTAAGTTGCAGGGAAAGGCCCTTCCTGTGAGAGAGAGGCTTACAGACAAGACCCAGAGCAATGGTGAAGACAAGGACAAGAATACTTATAGTGTTTCTGGGAGGCCATCAAATTGCTGAAGACCTGCAAGGAACCAGTGTGCCACTGGAGTAGTTAGGCTCAGTGGCAAAATGATTGTACATCTCAGATGTTCCTTCCAAGTGCTGCAACCCGATATACCATATGTAATTGCAGGAGCAGCCTTTTTCTTGAAATTTCTGTGCAATTGTATATTGAGCACCAAGAGACTAAATTTACCTTGAACACAGAAATTTCTTAAGGACAAACAAGTGGCAGTGACTTTCTGTTGCAGCCTGTTGGTAGGTGGAGCTCTGTTTAAGATCCTAAACAAGGAAGCCACTTATAATGTGTACTATTAATATTGCTGAGTACAGCATGCCATATTTTGCGGTAATTGGCCCATTTATTAGCCAAAATTAGTACATGTTGATGTAAAACCTCAGCTTGAAAAGATGAGGGAAGATGAATTTGTAGAGAAATGTTATGACCAGACCCTCCGGTCTCCTACAGTGCCACAGGAAGGGTCGTGCAATTCAGCCCTTCCTGTGCAACTCTCCCAATCCCAATTTTGAATTATAAGTGTTTTGGGGAGAACACAGCAATACGGTGCTTGAAGCTGCAGCTTTCCCCTCTGTTTCTAGACCCCGACTGTCCTACTTTAAACATATAGAGGAACTACTGTGTGTCATGCAGTTGAAGGTACCAACTTCAGGCAGCGATGGAAGGAGGTGGCTTGAGCTCTATCTCAAGCTGGCACAGAAGCATGTGGAGTTGCCAAGAATGAGAGGATAAGAGGACACAGATGTCAGAAAATGGCCTTTAAAGTTAAAAAAAAATGTAGTACATGCATATGTGTCGTAGAACTGCTTTCAGAAACTGCTGCAGAATCTGTCCTTGGGCTGCTGCTATAAATTAGGTACTGTGATGCTTCATAATTCATTACTGTAGTTTATTTTAAATGTTTGTACCTTACCTTTGAGGCGTAGAAGGTAAAGGTTACCTACTAGTCTTTGGTAGAAAGATGTCTATGGATATCCCTGTTCTTTTGCGGGTCTAAAAAACCTTAGCCATTGAGATCCATCAGAGCTTACAATGACATTTGAATACTTTAGGAGAAATGGGAATTTCACAGGATGTTTTATTAGGAAACATTCCTTCTGACTAGATTCATTATAGTAAGGTTATATTGGTTTAGTGCAGCTTTCAAACCTGCTTAATTGCGGAAGAAAGTTTTGTGTCTGTAAGGTTTCCTGTCTCTAAACATAACCTTTGTCCCTGAACCTAGCACAGTCGTATCAAGCCTATTAACATGAGATTGTATGTATTACTTTGCTATTCTTGTTATAAGGTCTTATGTTTTCATTTGAATTTAAAAACGTCTCTGAATATAAAATATGTACTAATTAGATTTTTTTCCATATTTTATTAGAGCACAGTAATGGAGGAAACGGCGATATGGGAACAACACACAGTGACTCTTCACAGGGTGAGTTACTACAACAGTGAATTCAGTATGCATAACTCAGGATACTGGCAGCTTTAACAAACAATAGAGAAAGGCCAGATGTCAGGAAGCAAAAGAGAAGGAAATTGGTTCTGTCATTTTCCTTTGTTAAAATTAGAATAGCCATAAATTCTTGATGTCTTATAGTGGTAGCTTGTGTTAGGCTTTCTCTGATATATTCTCTTTTTAGTCATTTGACTTTTTTTGTAATAGATACTCATGTGTTTATTTTTGTCCATAGAAATTTTAGATAGTTAACATAGTAGATGATGGCAGAAAAAGACTTGCACGGTCCATCCAGTCTGCCCAACAAGATAAACTCATATGTGCTACTTTCTGTGCATACTTTACCTTGATTTGTATCTGTCATTTTCAGGGCACAGACCATAGAAGTCTGCCCAGCACTAGCCCCGCCTCCCACCACCGGCTCTGCCACCCAATCTCGGCTAAGCTTCTGAGGATCCTTTCCTTCTGAACAGGATTCCTCTATGTTTACTACTACTACTACTTAGCATTTCTATAGCGCTGCCAGGGTTACGCAGCCTATGCATGTTTGAACTACGTTACCGTTTTCATTTCCACCACCTCCCGCGGGAGGGCATTCCAAGCATCTACCACTCTCTCCGTGAAAAAATACTTCCTGACATTTTTCTTGAGTCTGCCCCCTTTCAATCTCATTTCATGCCCTCTAGTTCTACCGCCTTCCCATCTCCGGAAAAGGTTCGTTTGCAGATTAATACCTTTCAAATATTTGAATGTCTGTATCATATCACCCCTGCTTCTCCTTTCCTCCAGAGTATACATGTTCAGGTCAGTAAGTCTCTCCTCATACGTCTTGTAACGCAAATCCCATACCATTCTCGTAGCTTTTCTTTGCACCGCCTCAATTCTTTGGCTCCTATTTAGATAGGGTTTTCGAAAGTGGTTCTAGTACAACTTGTTTTTGTAAGTTAGTAGCGTTTTTAAGATTTGCAAACTTGGTAAATAGAACATTGGAGAAAAATGATGCCTTTATTTTAACACATTTCATGAGTTTTAGTATAGGAAGTGTTCTGTGCTTAACTTTCTTTATTCATCACTCTTTTGTGCACCTTGAGAGTTAATTTTCATTGCCAAAATATGATCCTTCTATGAGACATTGCTCTGAAGCATTTAATGTAACTCAGTATGTGTTTGTGTGTATATTCGTTCTTTTTTTTTTCTTCCCTTTCTTTGGCCCACTGCTTTTTCAGACCAGTTTGAACCAGCTTCTGTGGGGCAATAGCATCCTATATAATAAAAAACCCATCTCCAACGTTCTGAAGCTGGCAGCGTGGACAAACACCTTGAAGCATTCGTGCTCCGTGTATCCATCTGCTGACATGATGACGTCTCAAATGACTGTGTCCAATCACAGCACAGCAGCACGAGTCAATGTCAACAAAAAAGTATTAAAAAAAAAAAAAAAAAGAAACTGCCAAGGGCGCCAAAGGAGAAGAGCAGTGCCGGTAAAGTATCAGCACTTTCTCTGAGACAACAGGTTAATTCCCCCGCTCCCCCAAACACACCACTTCCACCCCCCCTCACCCCCGCAACCACGAAAGAAAATCCTCCACCTCTTACTGCTCTGGACTGTGGATTCACTTAAACGGAAGATTCACTCTTTCCTGCTCCTATCTGAAGGATAGGTTGCCTTAATCTTTGCTTTGGCCCAATATGTCGAGTGCCCCTCCCCACCCCTGACTGGCCCCGCCGCTCCCCCTTTGTGACAACAGATTAAAATAGAAGCTAGGAAAGAAGCTGCTCTGAAGGAAAGAAGTGCAATAGCCAGAATTCAATCTTTTACTAACCAGTTTCCAGTGTCAGTCAGAAAGGTGGCGATGAGTTAAAAACAAAAAGGCACAATTTATACATTGAGGACTCAGGATGATGACGAAGAAAACAACACTTGCAACGGAAACTCTACTCAGCAAATGTAGCTTCTTCAAAGTAATGGAACTTTTTTTCTTCTATGATTTCATTCAACAAAATATCTGCAGGATGGGGTATGGGGAGAAAGTTTGGCATTTTGTGCCCTGATCAGTGAAATTTAATTCTGTTGTGGTATGAGATTACAGCCCAAAGAAGGTCAAAACATCTGTTGTATCTAATTATTATGGCATGATATGGTACCAGTAACAATACTATGAATGTTTAGGATTAAAGAGCACTTTCACCTCCAGAAAAACAAAAAATAATAATAATTGTTTTTAAACTGCTTGGAAATGTATTTGGCTGAACATTGTGTATAGTTTTTATTTGCAAACTAAGACATATTTTAATCAAACAAAAACTCAACAGGGAGGCAGAAAAAGAATAGGACATGAAATGTTTAATGTTTCCATATGAAGGTAAAGAATTCAGGAATCTCTCTCTCTCTCTCTCTCTCTCTCTCTCTCTCACACACACACACACTCGCACACAGCTACGGTGTTACACACTCCATCTCTCACACTCCCCCCTCCAAGTCTGGCCCTGCAGATCCCCCTCCGTGCATGTTGACCCACCCCCCCTCCCAAATCGCCAAGCCCGCGCCTACCCCTCTGTTGCGCACACACACACACAATGTCAGTCACATACGCACATAAACTTCCTTGAAATGCCTACACCCATGCTGCTACCCCCCCCACCTGACTGGCCCCACTGATCCCTCTCTGTGCACGTCGCCCCCCCCCCCCCTCCTCAAAAACTGCCTACCCCGCAACCCTACCTCTCTCTGTCTCACAGACACATTCTCTGACACACACACTCTGTCGGTATCTCACACACACAGCAAAACTCTCTCACACACAGCCACGCTGTGTCTCTCTGACTGTGACACTC
Source organism: Microcaecilia unicolor (assembly GCF_901765095.1). Classification (NCBI taxonomy): domain Eukaryota; kingdom Metazoa; phylum Chordata; class Amphibia; order Gymnophiona; family Siphonopidae; genus Microcaecilia; species Microcaecilia unicolor. The sequence goes on along the minus strand of NW_021963120.1, from coordinate 7,553 downwards.
ACACACAATCAATCGACATTCTGTCTTTCTCTCTCCCACACACACACACACACTGTCACAGTCTTTCTGTCTCTCACACACACACAGTCTCACACACACATACAATCTCACATTCACTTTCTCTCGCACACAGTCACTGTCAAACACACTCTGTCAAACATACACACTCAAAGGAAAACCTTGCTAGCACCCGTTTCATTTCTCACCGAAACGGGCCTTTCCTTGTCATCAAGCAGATGCAGCCATTACAGATGGGTTGTGTCCATCAACCAGCAGAGGGAGATAGAGAGCACACTTTTTTCAGTGCCTCATACCAGCTTGCTCCACTGCCTCTCTTCAGTATTCTCTATCTCCCCTAGCAGAGTGGCTGCAGCTTCTTCGAGCTCCATCTAAAATCTGCCTGGAGGTTGCTCCTGTGCTTTTGCCAGTTGTTAGCAGGGGTGTTGGAGGCTATAGCAGCTTCACTTTAAAGGCACATAGGTTCGCCCTTTCCCTGCCTTACCCATACCTCCGTGGATGTGGACACATTGCTTAACTTTCCCTGTCCTTCCCCACCAACAGTGGATGCAGGCACATAGGTTCGCCCTTTCCCTGCCTTTCCCACTCACCTGAGCCTCCGGAGTTCTATTTACCTCTGCTTTCTTCACAGCGTTAAAAAAAAAAAAAAAGGAACAGATGTTTTTCCTTGCCTTTTTCTGTGGGACCGGAGCTGTGATACTCGGTCCAGTGAGGTAAGAGTGTTTTCTGACTCCTCCAGGGTGGGCCCGCGATTGGGGCGATTTGGCGCGAACCGCCATTTTGAATTTTACCGCCGTTTTCGGCGATGGCTGCGGAGACAGTAAAGCGCTGTTCCAAGTGTGGCAAGCGCAGATCAGCAGCGGGGCTCTGTAAATCGTGCTTTACAGACGTTAGAGCCGGCCCGAGCATGGCGAGCGACGATTCTTTGCGCTCTGAGCTGGCAGCGGACGCCATTTTGAATTTACCACATGGCGTGACCTCCGCTGAGACGGAGAGTCCTGAGCCCGGGGGGAGGCCTCGGAGTGAGGCTGATATGAGAGCTACTAGCCCCGGCAGAGATCCGGGTGCCCAGGGTGAGTTTTTCTCCCCTGATTTTGTCATATTAATGCATAAAGCATACATGCTTAAAAGAGCTCTCCCACAAAGCCCTGCAGGGGCCTCTTCTAATCCCCCCCCCCCCCCCCAGTGGATTCTAGCCTGGGTATGACCTCTGAGGCGTTATTCCCTGATAATTGGCAGAATATGAAGCGCAGAAGGGCTCATTCTCCTTCAGAGAGTGCTGCACCTCCATTTTCCCCCCCCGTGGTCGGGCTGCGAGGATTCGGAGGACTCTGGCAGGCCTTCATGGTCTGAGGAGCCAGAGTCTGGTGCAGAAGTGACTCAGGATCTGGACGATCCCTCCGCGGTGAGGATTTTCCACCGTGATGAGCTGCCAGCGCTTATTTCTGATGCCCTGCAGGCTCTCTCTATTGAGGACCCTGCCAGTGGCACAGCCTCCTCTGTGAATCCTAGGATGGCTAGTACCAAAAAGCCTGCTTGAGCCTTTCCTTTGCATGACTCCATCCAAGAGCTTATTTCAGCTCAATGGGCTGACCCCGAGGGACCTTTGAAAGTTTCCAGGGCTATGGGGCAATTATACCCTCTGAGTGAGGAGCATATGGCTCGCTTTGCTATGCCTAAAGTGGATGCCCTAGTCACAGCTGTGACAAAGAGAACTACCCTCCCTGTTGAAGGAGGTGTTGCCCTGAAGGATATTCAAGACCGTAGACTGGAATCAGCACTTAAACGGTCCATTGAAATTGCAGGTCCCACTATTCGGGCGTCTGCATGCAGTTGTTATGCTGCTAGAGCCTGCCTGGCTTGGTTGCAACAGGCAGTGGAACAGCCCGGTGATGGAGCGGAGCCCTTTTCAGATGTGGCTCCGCGGATGGAGTCGGCCTTGTCCTTTCTTGCTGACGCCCTTTATGATATTGTCAGAGCTTCGGCTAAATACATGGCAGTAGCAGTGGCGGCTCGCCGTCTTCTTTAGCTACGGCATTGGGCGGCGGACATGGCCTCTAAGCAAAGGTTGGTGATGTTGCCCTTTCAAGGCCTTCTGTTTGGTGAGGAGCTGGAAAACATTGTTAAAGACCTGGGGGATTCCAAACCTCAGCGCTTGCCCGAAGATAGGCTGAAGCCTTCCTCTAAGGGTCAGGCGGTCCGCTTCTCTTACAGACCTCGCTTCCTTGAAGCTAGAAGGTACCGCCTGGGGCGTTCTGCTGGGTTCACTTCTCGTGCCCGCTTTCAGCAGAGAAACTCCTTTTGCTCGGACAAACGTTCCGCAGCTGCCAGGAGTTCAGGGGCGACCCTCTCAATGACGGTGCGCCGGCCCCCTCCTCGTTTCCTGTCATTGGAGGAAGACTTTCCCTCTTTTTCGAGGAGTGGGCCAAAATCTCCGCAGATCGGTGGGTCTTGGACCTGATCAGAGACTGATACCGAATAGAATTCGATGCTCCTGTGAGAGACGTGTTTGTGGAGTTCTGCCGCCAAACGGGCGGCGGTAGAGGAGACTTTGCATAGTCTGTGCCAGATAGGGGCTGTGACCCCGGTGCCTCCCGCCGAACAAGGTCTAGGCCGCTACTTCCATTTACTTTGTGGTGCCACGAAAGGCGGGTCTTTTCGCCCGATCCTGGACTTAAAAGAGCTAAACAAGTCCTTAAGAGTGCGGCATTTTCACATGGAAACCCTGTGCTCTGTCATTGTGGCGGAACAGCCAGGAGAGTTTCTCATGTCTCTGGACCTGAAAGAAGCTTACTTGCACATACCAATTTGGCCCTCGCACCAGAAGTTTGAGGTTTGCGGTGATGGGAAAGCATTTCCAGTTCCGGGCCTTGCCTTTTGTCCTCGCCACAGCTCCCCGCACCTTTTCGAAGGTTATGGTGGTAGTAACTGCCTTTCTAAGGCAAGAGGGTATTCGGGTTCACCCGTACCTGGATGACTGGCTCATTCGAGCAAACTCTGCTGCAGAGAGTCAGCATGTCACAGCCAGAGTGGTCTCAGTACTTCAATCTCTGGGCTGGGTCGTCAATTTGGCCAAAAGTCACCTGACCCCCCTTGCAGTCTCTAGAATATTTGGGGGCTAGGTTCGACACAGCCTCGGGGTATGCGTACCTACCCGAGCAAAGGTGGTGCAAGCTTCAGAATCAGGCCCGTCTGCTCCTGAGGGTGCCCCGCCCGCGAGCTTGGGACATTGTCCAGCTGCTTGGATTGATGACGGCCACCATGGAACTGGTGCCCTGGGCGAGAGCGCACCTGAGACCTCTACAGTATGCTCTACTCCAAGATGGTCTCCAGTATCTCAGGATTATCAATGCAGACTCTCTGGCTCCCTGAGGCCCAACTCAATATAGAGTGGTGGCTCTCAGACAGCATGCTGCGGCGAGGAATGCCCCTGGCGCTCCCCGATTGGTGCCTAGTGGTGACAGATGCCAGCCTGAAAGGCTGGGGCGCACATTGCAAGGGGAAGCATGCCCAGGGTCTATGGACACCCGAGGAGTCGGAGTGGTCCATCAACCGCCTAGAGTTGAAAGCGGTGTTTTCAGACGTTTCTGGCTTTTCAAGTGACCCTGGAAGGATTGGCTGTCAGAGTGATGTCGGACAACACGACAGCCGTGGCCTACATAAATCAACAAGGCGGCACTCAGTGCAGAGCTCTAGCCGCGCAGGCTGAACAAATTTGCCACTGGGCCGAGCTGCATCTACAGTTTCTGTCGGGAGCTCACATTGCAGGTCAGAGCAACGTGCAAGCCGATTATCTAAGCAGGCATCAGATCGATCCAGCGGAGTGGGAACTTGCAGGTGAAGTATTCCTGCAGATATGTGCCAAGTGGGGCAAGCCTGTGATGGATCTAATGGCGACAAGCATCAATGCCAAAGTCCCGTGCTTTTCAGCAGACGGAGAGATCCTCGCTCGGCGGGGTTGGATGCCTTGGCTCAACCCTGGCCTCCGGGCCTACTGTATGTGCTCCCTCTGTGGCCCTTGATAGGGCAAGTGGTCCTGCGGATTCGGCTGCATCCAGGAGAAGTGGTTCTCGTCGCCCCGGATTGGCCCAGGAGGCCTTGGTATGCGGACCTCCGACAGATGCTCGTAGAGGATCCCCTTCAGTTACCTCTGGTTCCCAACCTGTTGTCACAGGGTCCGGTGACCATGGAGGACGCCGGCCGATTTGGTCTTATGGCCTGGCGATTGAGAAGGCGCAATTGAGAGACAAAGGCTATTCCAATAAAGTAATTACCACTCTCCTGCAAGCCCACAAGCGTTCCACTTCAGTGGCTTATGCCAGGATTTGGCGCCAGTTTGAAGTCTGGTGTGCTTCCAAAGAGATCACCCCCTCTGCGGGCTCCTGTCTTGCCGATTCTGGACTTTTTGCAGGATGGTGTACAAAAAGGCTTGGCCTATAATTCCCTGCGGGTGCAAGTGGCAGCTTTGGCGTCCCTGCGTTGCAAGGTTGAAGGCGTGTCTTTAGCTGCTCATCCAGATGTGGCACGGTTTCTTAGAGGGGTGCTTCGGCTCCGTCCTCCCGTGCGTGCACCTTGTCCAGCTTGGAATCTGGGGCTAGTGCTGAAAGCCCTTCAGGGTGCTCCCTTTGAACCGCTTCGGCGTGCTTCAGAGAAAGATTTGACACTGAAGGCCATCTTTTTAGTGGCCATTACTTCGGCGAGACAGGTGTCAGAGCTCCAGGCGCTGTCCTGTAGAGACCCTTTTCTGCAATTTTCAGAGTCTGGGGTCACGGTTCGGACCGTGCCTTCCTTCTTGCCTAAGGTGGTTTCAGCGTTTCACCTAAACCAACCTATTTTCTTGCCCTCCTTTGTCAAGAAGGAGTTTCCAGAATCTTTTGGGCAATTGCACCTGTTGGACGTGCGCAGGACTCTGCTGCAGTATCTGCGAGTTACTAACTCTTTCAGGACCTCTGATTATCTGTTTATTTTGCTATCAGGTCCTCGCAGAGGGTCTCCAGCGTCTAAAGCCACTATTGCCCGCTGGCTCAAAGAATCTATCTTTTCAGCTTATTTGCTTGCCGGCCGGCCTCCGCCTGATGCCTTTAAGGCGCATTCCACTAGAGGAATTTCCTCTTCTTGGGCTGAAACTGGAGCACTCTCTCTTCAAGAGATTTGTAGTGCAGCAACATGGGCTTCTAAGCTCTTTTGCCCGACATTACAGGCTGGATGTGGCTGCCAGGAGGGAGACACATTTTGGAGCGCAAGTGCTGGCGCGTGGTGTGGCTTGTTCCCACCCTATTTAGGGATTGCTTTGATACATCCCATCTGTAATGGCTGCATCTGCTTGATGACAAAGAAGGGAAAATTAGGTTCTTACCGTGATAATTTTCTTTCCTTTAGTCATAGCAGATGCAGCCATGATACCTCCTGTCTGATTGCTATCTGCTGTAAATCTATTTCAGGTTCTGTTCATGTTTCCTGGAGATTCCGTCCTTGGGAGAAAGTCGGGAAAACAGTCTTCAGGATTCTTGTTCAATTAAAGGAGGATGACTTAATTCCCTCCAGTTTCATGTTTTGGAGGATGAGTTTATTCCCTCCGGGAGGATGAGTTTATTCCCTCCGGGAGGATGAGTTATACCCTCCAGTTATGTCTCAGTGGAGGATGAGTTTATGCCCTCCGGGAGGATGTTTCATTCCCTCCATTCTGAGTTAATGCCCTTTGTTGTAGGGCCATCGTTCGCTGTGAGGAAAGCTCATGTTATTCCCATTGCGGTTTGCCATACTGCTTTGGAAGCTTCAAATACTGAAGAGAGGCAGTGGAGCAAGCTGGTATGAGGCACTGAAAAAAGTGTGCTCTCTATCTCCCTCTGCTGGTTGATGGACACAACCCATCTGTAATAGCTGCATCTGCTATGACTAAAGGAAAGAAAATTATCACGGTAAGAACCTAATTTTCCCTTTTTACTAGTAGCATAGAATTGTACCTGTTAAAAACATATTCTGGACTCTGTTGATCCTAGTTAGTACTGACTGTTTTGATCTATTAAGGCTTCTGTACTGCAGAATGTATAACTTACTTAATGTTTCTCTGTGAGCTGTATGCAGCTCCATTTTTTTTTAAATAAAAGGCAATATATTTTTGCATGAATAACAAGCCAGGGTTTCCTGTTATTCATCTTTAGAGGGCATTTTCTTTTCTAAAACTCAGATGCGCTCAAAAAAACTCTAACAAATGGGTTTTCAGGTCCAAACAATTCAGGACATGACAAAGCCAGGACAGAAACAGCCAGGTAGCAGTTGCAGAGAGAAGCCTAGACTGTTATTCTATAAGCCACAGAGAGAACAGTATAAAGAAGTGAAAATCCAGTGACTGAAATTACCAACACTACTGAAGAGTGCTGAATTACAGCAATTATTCAGCCTCAGTGCTAAATGCACTAACTTAATGAGCTCTTAACAAGCCATTAATGAGCAAGTAGTAAACCCTGGCATGCACTAAGAAGACGGTAGCAGCTACGAAAACGGAATGCAGATAAGTAAATCGTGTAGAAACCCTATTGTAATGAGATGCACTAACCTTTTCCGATTGCCTTAACGCTGGAAAAACGCTGAAAATCTAACGAGAGGTCTGTACGGGATTGGAAAAATTATTAAAATGTAAAAAAAAAAAAAATTGGGGGGCTAAAACGGCCAAGTGCTCGTCATGGACGGCCATTATGGTCGTTCTACACCCGAAAAACCGCCCAGGTGCTCGTCACTTTATTGATAAATGTTCAATAAAGACTTCATACAACTTAAAAAAGTGGAAAAAAAAATCCAAGTGCTCGTCCTTTTTTCTTTTACAAAACATTAGTGGGATTTGAACCCGCCACCATCTGGATTACAAGACCGCTGCTCTAACCACTCGGCCACAACTGTACTTACTTGGATGTCCCTCCCTTACTTCCAGGTCTCTAGCTGAGTGAAGCACTGCCAACAAGGACGTTTTTATTATTGCGGGGTTGAATGTCCAAAAAAGAGCCTGCAGCATCGGAGCCTGTTTGATTTTTTAAAATAAATCTTCACTTCAAAAAAAAAAAATAAAACGTCCATTTTGGGCGGCCTCCCCCCCCCCCCCCCCACCCGGAATAATAAAAACGTCCTTTCTGGACGTGCTTCACTCAGCTGAGAGACCTGGAAGTAAGGGAGGGACATCACAGTAAGTACAGTTGTGGCCCGAGTGGGTTAGAGCAGCGGTCTTGTAATCCAGAGGTGGCGGGTTCAATCCCACTAATAGTTTGTAAAAGAAAAAAGGCGAGCACTTGGATTTTTTTTCCACTTTTTTAAGTTGTATGCAGTGGCGTAGCAACGGGGGCTGCCACGCGGTGCGGTTTCGCCGTTGCACCCCTCCTCCGATCCATGGCAAATGTCAAGAAGTCCATAGGAATTGAATGGGCTTCGTCACATTTGCTGTGCCAGGAGTCCGCTACTATGGCTTAGTAAAATGTGTTCTATTTTGTTTAACTGTACGAAGGGCATCTGTCAACTTTCCACAGGCAAATACGAGATGTATTTTT